>NW_006399758.1:32339626-32344902 GCF_000299155.1 Elephantulus edwardii | reverse complement strand
TGTGCAGCTCTGCAACTGCATCCTGGCCCATCCTCACCCTTCTGCCCCCAACCCTCACCTCCTTGTACCCCCAATATGTTTTTCCCAATAAAAAATATTATTAAAAAAATTTAAAAAAGCATAGGTAATATGAAACAAAGCATAGATAGGCATGGATAATTTTCAAGAAAACATCTTTATACTCATGAACGCGGTCTTACTGCCCTCTTAACAACCTTATCAAGAACTTTAGAAAATAGTCTTTGTCTAACAGAGAACTTTCTGATTTCTTTCATGTTGGTGCATGCTCCAGGGAATATGAGACTGATTTCAGTCCCATTCACTCTTGGTATTGTTTGCCTGCTTTCAGGCATTGTAGCCAAGGACTTTTGCATGTACTCCATAGCTGCTAGTGACCCTGTGAGTTCCAGAATGACTCTACATGGGTAATTTGAATAATCATGATCACAGTCATAGCCATCTTTATCTCTAGAGCCTCTGGATGGACAGTCACTGTGTGAACTGGAATGACTATAATCACGATAGGTATAATCTCCTGGTGATGGTGCATAATCTCTTGTATCCCCAGGATTTGGGTAATCTGCTTGAATCTATCTTTGTAGAATATCCATCATCTCTTGGGGACAAATAAACATCTCTCTGTGAAGGTAAGTGTTCCCTTCTTGGTGGACCTCCATTACTGTCTCTTCCATGTGATACAGGTGCTCTTCCACCCCTTCCATTGCTGCTTTGAACTGGTGCTGAAGGGGCTGAACTTTTAGGAGGAGACCCTCCACTTCATGTTGGACTCCTTTTCACTGGCAGTGGTCCCCGGGAAGAACTCATGTTAAAATTCATAGAATATCTACCATCATCCTTGTGACCCCCATGTGAAGGGGGTCCCCTGGTTCCTCCACTTTCTCCTCTTCCACCTCGAAGATCTCTTGGAGGACCTCTGCTTCTTGGAAGTGGAGGGGGTCCTCACCTACCACTTTCAAATGTTGGTTTAGTGGCTTCTTCTACTTTGATAGCCTTTCCATCCAAGGATTTTCCTTTCATGTCTTTGGCTGCATTTTCGGCTTTCAAATGTGATGAAAGCAAATCCTCTTGATTTGTTGGTTTCTCAGTCTTTCATCAAGAGCACTTCTATAATTCATCCATATTTCCCAAATACAGCTTCCAGGGCTTTCTCATTTGTTTCTGTATTGAGCCCTCCCTCCATTGAAGAGCTTTCCTGGGTAATCAGCTTCAACCATTCCCTTCCACTCCTGGGGGTGTGTATTGCAGACGGGATGACTGTTCCAAGCTCCTTTGAAGTTCACTGACCGGCATTTGAGCCTCCACATGTGGGCCTGCTGGGTCGGAGGACAAGCAGGGCAAGTCGCTCGCACTGCTGTGCAATGAGTGGTGGTTAACTTTTATGCCACCAAGACTCCTTTATTGTTACATAGACCAATAATTTGTTTAAAATGTCAAACAAAATGAAACAAAATATGTTTCCTTTTTTGGAAACTGTCACCAAGGTTAATACTAGAATGTCAAGGAACTCTAGAAAGAATCCTTTTTTGGAGATTTTTTTTAAATGTAAAAAATATTTAGTCTTTATAGATTAACTAGTAATAACAAGAGCAATAATAACAGTTAACATTTATTGAATGGTTATTATAGACCAGACAATGTGCTAGATGCTTTTTAATTTATAGTAATACTATAAGACAGGCATTATTTTTATTAGCTGTGTCTTACAGATGTTTCTTACTGATGAAGAAACAGATACTCATAAAAAGTGGCTGCACAGTCTACATTTTTTTTCTTATTATTAAATTTTATTAGTTTTAATGAACATTTACAGGGATTTTGGGTTTTCATTCCTTCATTGCTGCACCATTCTCTCTACCCTCCTCCCCAGTTTGTTCTTCTTCCCCACCATCCGAATGTCTGTTTTAATTGTCCAATTGCCACAGTGCTTTTCAAAGTCAGTTCTGATTAATCTCCTTTGTCAGTGTGTCCTTTGCCATTCCCTATCACTCCTCCCTGAGAGAGACTTCACCCTGATTCATAAGGAAAAGGGGATGGCGTATTCTCTTAGCTACTTCCTGCTGAAAAGGGACGCTGTGGGTTTCAGGGTGAAGATCTTCTCTCACTACTCTAAAGGGCCCCTTTGGCAGTAGGAAACACATAGACTATTATGGAGATTGATTTTGGAATTTAGATGCACTCTTATTGATTGTGCTTGGCCGTACATGTTCATATCCTTGAAGATGTATCATGGGGGTGTTGCAACCTAGAAGACACAAATTTGGCTAACAAGTTATAAGTACATGCGTCAAAAATTATGGAAAAGTAAAAGAAAGGATTCTTTCATTGTTTTACAAACCCTCTCCCAGGTCCCCTCCACCATGTAGCCCTCGCTCTAGACTCCTGTGATGACAGAAGTACCTAGTTATATATCTCTTCTAAACAGTTTTCTCCCTCCTCTGTTTCAATACATTATTGAACCCATCTTACTCAGTCTCTCCCCAACCCCAAGGACAGTCCCATTCTACAACAGTGGCATCATGTAATATTTGTCCTTTTGTGACTGGGATATTTCACTCAGTATGCTGAGTGAAATATCACAGTCTACATTTTGTAACAACAAATTCAACGTAGAGTTAGAGAAACATTTTTAATAATTCAGTTTTTAAAAGACTGATGTTTACTCAGTGATATGAAAGAAACCCAGCATCAGTCCTGTCTGGAATGTTGTGGTTAGGTGCCATAGACTCAAGAACGACCCTATGAACAACAGATGTGAACCCTGTGGTATCCTGCAGCATCTTTACGATCTCCACCATGTAGGAACCCATTTGATAGTCAGTGTGCTGATCCACTTTGTTAAGGACCTTCCTCTCATTTGCTGACCCTCCACCTTTCACAGTCTGTCTTTTCCCAGTTAATGGCCTCTCCTAACCACATGGCCGTGGCATATGATATAAAATTTCATTATACTAGTCTCTAAGAGCACTATGGTTGTACTTTCTCCAAGACTGATTTCAGAATGAACTAAAGATTCAGAGATTCTTAGAACTGGAAGAGCATAGGGAATTTTCCAAACAAATCATTTTAGAGTTTCCTGGTTAAGTGCTCATTTGACTTCCCCTCAGATTGTTTCAGCAATGGAACATGTTTGAATCATGTTTGACAGTTCTTGTTATTCCCCTTTTGCCTGCCCACGTGAGAAGTGTCTGTTTTTTAAATCCACTTGAGTAATCTATCTTTAACTTCCAGTCTATTGCTCCCTTTTTTTCTCTTCTCCCAATGACAGGTCACATCTCCTTCAGCATTTTTCCCATTCATGTGATGTTGCTTATTAGCTTAGTACTGAAAATTTTTATTTTCTTTTAATCTTTCAGTATTTTTCTTGATTCACATACAATAATTCATATATAGGGTTCAGAGCTGCTCTACATAGGGTTGCTATGGGCCGCAGGCAACTCGAAGGCACATAACAAAAGCAACAACTTCATATACTTTGTGTTTCATTCATGTATGTTGGTTGGGTTTTTTTTTTGTTTGTTTGTTTGTTTTCTTTTGGTTGTTTTCAAGCTTGAAACAGCTTTATTAAGCTGTTTATTAAGCTCTTGGTCGAGATTCCTTGGTCTGGAGAGATAGATAGACCAGGGAAAACCACCATATATTGTGTTTTATACAATCTTTCATTTACATTATGTTTCAGACAATCATTCATACACTTGCATTATGTATAATTAATTACTATTGATCTATGTATGGCTATTATTACCATCTTGTCAAGTCTTCATTGAGCCATTTTTATTCTTTTACTACCTCATTTGCTCATTAATCTCTGATATCCTAGTGATTTCTACACTTCCTCCTTTTCTGCTCCCTTCCCCATTTCCTCTTCACCTTTTGAACATTTATATCTATCTTGCTCAGTCATCCTTCTATTCTTACAATAATTGTCTAATTCAATATTTGTCCTTATGAGACCAAGTTAGTTAACTCAGCATAATGCTCTCTAGACTTTCTCATCTTAGGCAACATATTAGAAAAATCAGTGTTCTATAGTGATGTGTAATATTCTATCGTATGACTATACCACACTTTCTCTGTCCATTTGTTTGTTGATGTGAATTTGGGCTGTTTTCGTTTTCTTGCTATTGTGACTAATGCTGCTACAAACATTGGTGTACATAATCTCTATTGATGTCTCAGTTGACATTTCCCTGGAGTATATCCCTAGCAGTGGTATAGTTGGATCATATGGAATTTCTGTGTTCAGTTTTTTTAGGAAATTCCATTTTACAATTCCACCAGTAGTGCATGCACGAGAGTTCCAATCTTTTCTGAGCCAAGCATCTCATATGGTTGTCCTTTGTAGGGCAGGCATTTGGGATCTCTCCCTTTACCCAGTTGTGGTGGACCTGCTTCTCTGTCTTGTCCTGTGGTTTGATGATGTGTATATGGGGGGTGGTGGTATTGTCTCACAGTGCTTTGTCTCATATACTTTTGACATATTGCTGTTGTTGTTATGTGCCGTTGAGTCAAATAGGACTCATGATGATCTTTATAAACAACAGATCTGAACCCTGTGCTATACTGTGCCATTCTCACAATTCCTGACACACTTAAGGCCATTACTGCTGTTGCTGTGTCTATCTATCTGGTTTAGAATCTCCCTCTCTTTTGGTGTTCCTCCATCTTTCCAAGCATGATATGCCTCTATGAGGAATAACCTCTCCTAACAACATGCCCAAAGTATGTGAGACAAAGCTTTATTATTTTTGCCTGCAAGGATCACTCTTGCTTTACCTTCTCCAAGATGTATGTTTATTCTTTTGTCAATCGATGGGATATTCAGTACTCTTCCCCAACTTCTCAGTTCAAAGGCACCTACCAACCTTATTCATTGCCTAGCCCTGAGATGCATAGTGACTGAAAAGACTATGGCCTGAAACAGGTGCACCACAGTCCTTAAATTGACATCATTGCTCCTAGTGATTTGGAGAGGTCCCTGACTGCAGACTTTCCCATTACAATCCCTCTCCTGATCTCTTGATGGCTGCTATCAAGTGTTCTAATTATGGATCCAAGTGAGATGAAGTTGTTGACACTTTCAATCTTATCTCCATCTATCATGAAGTTCTGGGATTCCCATTCTTCTCAGAGTCAGCCACAGTTTGTTATGATCTACACAGTCAAATGCCTTTGCCTAGTCAATGAAACACAGATAGACATTCCTCTGGTATTCCCTGCTTTCAGCCAAGATCCATCTAACATCAGCTACAATATCG
>NW_006399758.1:32299939-32337620 GCF_000299155.1 Elephantulus edwardii | reverse complement strand
CAGGAGAGGAAGGCCCTCTATGAGGTGGATTGATTCAGTGACTTGGATAATTGGGATGGGAGTGTCAGAGACAGTGCGATTGGCACAGGACAGTGCGGAGTTTAGGGCTGTTGTACATAGGGTCGCTATGAGTCGCAGGCGACTCGACGGCACATAACAACAACAACAACAACAACATCATGAAGTTGCCAATAGGTCTAGTGGTGAGAATACTTGTTTTTCTGACAGTGAAATGTTATCCATATTGGAGGCTTGGGCTTTTCTTTTTTTTAACTCTTCTGCAGCAGGTGATTCTAATCCTCACTTTCAGCGAGCAAGATTATCTACATAATGAAGGTTGCTTATGAGTGTACCTCAAATCCTGATGCCACATCTTCAACATGGAGTCCAATTTCCTGTGTAATGTTACTAGGAGAGACAATTCCTTGGAAAATGACATCATGCTTGGAAAGGTGGAAGGTCAGTAAAGGAGAGAAAGACCCACAATGAGATGGGTTGACACAAGGACTGCAGCAAAGCGCTCCTGTGCGCTAGAGATGTGAAGATGATACAGGATAGGACAGGGTTTTAGATCTGTTATTCATACATTTGCTATGAGTCATACTCAAATTGACAGCACCTAAAACCACCATTTAACATCAGTTTTTCAGGTCACTTCTCCCTTAACCTGACCTGAGACCTCAGACAAATGACCCTTGAGAGTGTAATTCCTCATCTCCATTCTTGCCCCTTGCCCTCTCCTCTCATCCAGGAGTGGTGTCTGCATGGAGACACCTGCATTGCATTTACCTGCAATTTCCATCCGTCTTGCACTTCTGAAAATGGCTATCCAGCCACACCCACACTGAGATCTATCCCTAGCAAGGATCACTAGCTAATTCAAAGTGATAATTGAGGATATATTGTTTTTTAAAGTATTATTCAGTTATTTAGAGTATTTTTAAAAAATATCTCACTATCTATTAATTTATATTAGTCTATCTATGAATATATCATGGAGCACTGGCGGGATAGTGGTAAGAAACTACACTGCAGAAGAAAAGTGGTTTGAAATCACCAGCTGCACTGTGGGAAAAGGATAGGCATTCTTCACCCATGCAATTAACTGCCTCTGAAAACCCACTGGAGGGTCAGCTATGGGTCAGTTCTGACTCTATGATACACAACAGCAATAAGGATATGGCATTGTCTGATTTTTGAGGAGTTTTATCAGTGTGTATGAGACAGTACACTTAGTCCTAGAAACAACTTTGAGTGGAATAAAATGTGACAAGATTAAATAGAAGCATATTTTCCATTATTTATTGCTTGTATTTGTGAATATTTAATCAAGCAAAAAAATGTGGCCCTCTTAATTCTGAATATTATAACTCTCTTAATTCTGAATATTTAACTATTCAATGACAATGATGTTTTCAAAGGTTCTAGACAAATTTATTAAATGGGTCACAAGCAAAAAAAAAAAGAAGAAAGAAAGAAAGAAGCTATTGTTTTAAATATTGGAACTGCATATTTATTTGGAAGTCCTAGTAGTTCTTGTGATGTGAAAGACTAGTCTAGAACACATTTTTTAAATTTTGCTTCTGTTAAATTAAAAACTGTTCGTCGTATGATTAATGGGCTTAAAAGGAATAATGAAAGAAAATCTTATGTCAAAGTAATTTCTCAAAGTGGTAAAAAATATACAAAATTTACTTTTCAATTCATTCTCTTCCTACTCATCCCTATTTTTACATAATTATCTAATGTACTTATAAATATTTTTCCCAGAAAAAGAAACTTTTCTTAAAAAAGTTCTTTCTTAAAGATTATATACAGTATTTCATTTCACATGATATTTATAAAGTGGAGAGAATTTTTTTTAAAAAATTGTTTTTCTTCAAAAAAGAAAAATAATTTATTTTCTATATAACGCTTCAGCATAATCTAATTTTAAAAAGAACTCCTTGCAAAGGAGGAGTTTGTCTATTCTGAGGAGTCACTGGTTTATAGGCATTACCATTGGGTTACCAGAGCAAATCTCTTATGAGTAGACCACTAAAGCTACCAATCAAATGATTGGATGTTGTTGACATGCACCATGCAGTTGGCCATGACTCATAACAACGATGAACAACAGACTGGAACCCTTCCCTATCCACAGTGATCACAAAACACATACTCAGTGTGTTCTACACTCAGACTAAATGTAAGGAACAATTACATTAAGAGCATAGTAATAGTTTGTTCTGCCCTATGCTATTATGCAGATGACACAAACTTGCTTGCTAAAGCAGTAATACTTGAAACGCTGCTGAAGGTCAAAGACTAGTGTTAAATGTGAATTACATCCCAACATTAAGAACACAGACATCTTCACTGCTGGGCTAGTAGCCAACATCTAGGTAAATGGAAAAAAAAATTGAAGTATTCAATGATTTCACATTGCTTGGGTTCACAACCAACATCCTTGGTCAAGCAGTCAAGAAATCAAAAGACGTATTACACTGGGGAAATCTGCTGTCAAGGACCTCTCGAAGGTATTATAATCAGTCATGTCAGTTTAAAGACTAAGCTGCACCTTATTCAAGACATGGGCTTTTCAACTACTTTCTATGCATCTGAAAGTTAGACAATGACTAAGTATTACAGAAGAGGAATTGATGCTTTTGAGTTGTATTGGGGAATATTTCATGGACTGTCAAAATTACAAATAGATCCTTTAGAAAGTGCAATGAAGGAGATCCTTAGAAACAAGGATGATGAATCTTTGTCTCAAATACTTTGGGTGTGGTGTAAAGATGGGCCAAGAGAAGAAGACCCTCAACAAGATGAATCAGGACAGTGACTGTGACAATGAGCTCAAGTGTATCAGGGTTGATGAGGATAACTCAGGATAGGGAAAGGTTCAGATCTTTGTCCATAGCGTCACTATGTGTAATAGTTAACTTGATTGCACTTAGCAACTACCACAACAACCAATGTCATTGCTATTCAGAATTTTGGACTCATTATCAATAGAGATAATAGATGATTCACAGAATATATCAGAATTTTTAGGTTACATTTTTGTATATAAAGTACTTTGCTATCTTTCTGTTAAGATTTTTCCTGGGTTCCAGTACTTTTTGAATGATTGTTGAGTATTCTGTTCCTTTAACTTCTGATTCTTTAAGAAACCATTCCTGAATAATTCAGCTTGTTTTCCTCTCACTCTTTCTTGATTTCTTATTGAAAGTTAAAATTTATGCCAAAATTACCCAGTAGTTAATAGTCTATTATTTAAAACAATTCATATAATTATGTTTATGTATTGTCTATAGCTAATTTAAACATTAGTCTTTCTGAAAAAATTCAAGCATTCATTAAAACAGAAGTATAAAGCTCAGTATAATAGTGCTCAAATTGGCTGTGCAATGTAGTCTATCATTTAAACTGCCTAAAATTAATTTTAAGACCTGATTAATGCAACTTTAATCTTAACACCCTCCTTTAATCATAATACCTGGATAATTTTTAATATTAGTAGTTCAGTAATTGTTGAATGCTATGGTATAATGAGTTACATGCAATCAATTAGGACCATTTAACAATTCTTCCAACAAAAGACTCTAACGAAGACCCACAAGAATTTGTTTTTGTGTTTTAATTTAATTAAAAGGTAGACAGTTCTGTTTTCAACAAATACATTAATTCTTGCCAGTAAAACTTATTCTTTCACCAGTATTCTAATTCAAATTTTATTTAAATACTTAATCCTTTTAGTTTTTAAACAATGTACTTCTTTCAATGTGCATTTGTACATTCAAATTATTATTCAGAGTAATGGGTGATTGTGTAACCTTTCAGTGTATGCTGAAGTTTACTTGCCTGGGAGTAAACTTGCCATCTTGTTTTTATCCATGGTAAAATTTCATACGGACCTAAATTTATGGCTTGGTAATCTGGAAGAATGTTTATGTGGGATACTCTGTCTTGTTCATTATGATTTGACTTCTAATTAAAATTTGTGACCTCTTGATAAATTTCTTTTTATGTTGTTACTGAACCACTCTGCATCACAATGTCTTCATCTGTAAAATGATAATATTAGTGATTCCTTCCTCATAAGATGTTATAAGTATCATATGTCTTGATATATGTGAAGCACTTTGAACATAGTTTGACAAATACTAAACACATTTAACTGTTATCATTATCATCTTCATTAAAGTACCACAACACAACCCTGATTGAAATAATAATCAAAAGTAATCCGTATAAAAAAAAGTAAGCAATATACTTGATTTTTGTAAAACAAAATATACCATTATGAGAGATAATTTTGACCAAATAGAAAAATAAGAAAATTATAATTGATCTCTCCTCTTTCTGTTTCTTGAAGTTCTTCTTGCTGAACTGTAAATTTAAGATATGTTCAATTATCTGAATCAAAGCAATATAAACCAGTAAATATTTAGTGAGTGCACTGATACATACTAGAACACAGAAGGGAATGTTTTGGTTTGTTTTTAAATAGATGCTGCCCTAGATGTACTCACCAAGTTGTGCCAAGAAGTCTGGAGGACAACCACCTGGCCAACTGACTGGAAGAGATCTATATTTGTTCTCATTCCAAAAAAAAGTGACCCACCTGAGTGTGGAAATTATCGAACAATATCATTGATATCACATGCAAGCAAGATTCTGCTGAAGATTATACAAAAGGGACTGGAACAGCACATCAACAGAGAACTGCCAGAAGTCCAGGTTGGATTTAGAAGGGGTCATGGTACTAATGATATTGTAGCTAATGTTAGATGGATCTTGGCTAAAAGCAAGGAGTGTTAGAGGGATGTCTATCTGTGTTTCATTGATTATGCAAAGGCGTTTGACTGTGTGAATCACAACAAACTGTGGCTGACTCTGAGGAGAATGGGAATCCCAGAACACTTGATTGTGCTTCTGTGAAACCTATACTTGGACCAAGAAACAGACCTCAGTACAGAGCAGGGAAACACACTGCATGGTTCAAAATCAGGAAAGGAGTGCATCAGGGATGCATCCTGTCTCCATACCTTTTCAATCTATATGCAGAATAGATAATTTGGGAGGCTGGGCTTTATGAAGATGAATGTGATAATCAGGATTGGAGGAAAATTCATCAACAACTTACATTGTGCAGATGACACAACCTTGATTGCCGAAACTGAGGAGAACCTGAAGCATTTGCTGCAGAAGGTCAAGGACTGTAGTCTTCAATATGGATTGAAGCTCAACATCAAGAATATAAAGGTTCTCACCACTGGGCCAATTGGCAACACCGTGATGGACGGAGAAGAGATTGAGATTGTTAACAATTACAGCTTGCTCCACAGTCAACACTCTTGACACCAGCAGTCAGGAAATCAACAGACGAATCGAACTGGGAAAATCTGCAGTCAGGGACCTCTCTAGAGTGCTGAGAAGCAATGATGTCAGTCTAGAGACTAAGGTGCACTTGGCCCAGGCCATAATCTTTGCAATTGTGTGCTATGTGTCAGAGAGCTGAACAATAACTAAAGATGACAGAATTAATGCCTTTGAGTTCTGGTGCTGGAGAAGAGTCTTGAACATACCATGGACTGCCAAGAAAACAAATAGTCTGTCTTGGAGGGAGTGAAACCAAGTTTCTCCTTGGAGTCTAGGATTTTGAAGCTCTCTCTCACATACTTTGGGCAGGTGGCTAGGAGGGACTCATCCTTGGAGAAAGATGACATCATGCTTGGAAGAGTGAAGACAGTTCAGGAGAGGAAGATCTCAGATAAGATGGATTGATACAGTAACTTGGAAAATGGAGGTTGATGTGTTGGAGTTGGTAAGACTGGCTCAGAACAGGGGAGGCTTCAGAACTATTGTACATAGGGTCACTATGAGTTGCAGGTGGCTCAATGGCTCATAACAACAACTACTACTATACTACTACTAGTTATAACAAATTATGTTCAGAGAGAGAATTTTCCCCTCAATTTAAGTCATCACACTCCTTTAAAATAAAAATTTTATTTTGTACTGTACTTACAAAGTTTGCAAATGTTGTTTTTCACACTGGATCTTTCCCATTTCCTTTACCCTTCACCCATCAAAATGTGTGACCCTATGATTATACATCATCCATCTTCACCGGTCTGCTCTCTCTCCCTGCACCACCCCTTAGATCCTCATACATGTTTTACTAGTTATCTATTTCTATGATAATGGTCTTATAAAATTTGTCCATATGGATTGTGTTAGTTTACTTAGCATAATACTCTCTAGTCCCTCATAAGTTAGGTAGTGGTTTACAAAATCATTGCTCCTGGGTGCTGTGTGGAACTCCATCCTGTGAATGTACCATAATTTCTCAATCTATTTGATTGTGGTTGGACATTTGGAATGTTTACATGTTCTTGCAATGTCTTCTTGTCCTGTGAAGGATTCATCAGAATATTGTTGCTTTTTAGATATCTTTATTTGCTTAAATTCCAGGAATGTAATGGAGAAATTTTTTTTACTAATCCCAGAAGATTCACTTGGCACCTTTTTAAGAGTGTTTGCCTTTCTTGGGTTAATGTGAATGGGATTTATGTTTGTACTTTAACCCACAATCCAATAAGACAAATAAATATATATCTGTGTGTTTTGAAATGCCTTTTCTTTCCTGATATAAGACTGTGGAAAGAATAGGCTACAATTACAACCGTTCCTTCATACTCTATCACTTTAAACAAGTGCACATGTGTGTGTGCACACGTGCCCACGTGTGCTCCCCCACGCATGACACACACATACACACACAAGCTCCGACTCTACAAAAAAATATCCAAATGCATTTAATGAATAGGGTCCATTCCTGTTAGCACTCTGCTTAAGATCTAGCATTTCCTTAGTTATGACATTAAGAATTTCTTGATTGTGAAGAAAGGACTTCTAAATGTCATTTAGCTTTTTTAATTGTTTTAATAATAGAAGATAATAAAAAGGATAAAGATTTGCCATCATTATGTACATTTAAAGGACTGCACTACAAGCTTTTAAAGCAATTACAAAAGGATAATTTTAAAAAGTTTGAGTAATTTAAACAATACAGGAATGTGTAGTGAGATAACAACATCATTAACTTTTAATTTATACACTTATATTTCATCTAATTCCAAATTGCTTCATAAAGGTTAGCATTTATTTTGAAGTATAATTTCTGTACTATTCCCGTGACTAAACCATAAGACTTCTTATCATTCTGTATTAATAAAATACATTAATAAATTATCTTAATATACCTGTTTTGAATCTTATTTATTTATAAAAGAATGAGAGACTGAGACATTTAAAATTATGCTTTTAGGTGATTTTTTTTGGTATGTGGGGATAATTAGACAATCTGATTAATTTTTTCACCCAAGCCAAAATGATACTCATAAAACATTATTTATAAAAATTAGAGTAAAACCTTTTTGTTAGAGTATTGTTTATCATAGTTGTAGTATCAAAGGTTTATCATTGAAACTTTCTTCTTGTTTTTATGTGCCATCAAGTCACCTGTGACTCACAGCAATCCTATGTACAATAACCCTAAACTCTGTCCTATTCTGAGCCAGTCTTTCTTAGTCAATGGCTAAATATTTATTTAGTGCTGAAGTATTTAATTTATTAAGAAAAGAAGATTATACTTCACTAAAGAAGACAATCAGATGGCGAACAAACATGAGGAAATGTTCAAAATCTCTAGCTCTAAGAGAGATACAAATCAAAACAACTATGAAATATCATCTCACCCCAGTAAGAATAGCAAAATTTAACAGAGTAGCAAGCAACAAATGTTGGAGATGTTGTGGAGAAACTGGAACCCTTATTTACTCTTGGTGGAAGTGTAAAATGGTGCAACCACTATGGAAGGCAGTATGTTGCTTTCTCACAAAGTTGGAAATAGAAATACCATATGACCCAGCAATTACACTACTGGGAATAAACCCTAAAGAAACCAAAACTGCCGCCTATATATGGCCCTAGGCCATATGTACATGAATGAGATAAGAGTGGAGAATAAAGTAGAATTTGAGAATTCCTTGAAAGGTTTATGTGTTAAGGTTATTGTTTATTTAACATGATGAATATTGCTGTTTACGTTTCTTCTATACAGTAATTTTAAGATATAAGTATAATGATTAAGGGTTTTGTTGTAATGTTAAGAAGTATGATATAAATGAATACTAGATATTGTAGATTTTGAAAGTGTGTAACTCCACTTTTGGACAGGTTGAATGTACTAAAAGGGAAGATTTGCCCTGGAGAAATGGTTGTATTTGAGGGCATTGGGCTTAACCTGTGGGAGGATGAAGCCACACTGGGTACTCTGAGGTGTTCTGCATTCAAGTTAATTTATAGATATTCTTTGGACTTTTGATTGCAGAGAGCAGAATTTGAAAAAAAGAGAGTAGGATAAAAAGAGAGACAGCAACGGAGAGACACTTTGTTTTAAAACTAAAACAAGAAGGGAGCTCTGGTGGCCTAGTGGCAAGAAGCTGTGCTGCAATCCTGAAAGTGTGCCATTCAAATCCACTAGTTGCTCCACTGGAGAAGAGAGCCAATCCTGGAGAAGGAGGGACAATCTCTTCCTGTGCCACTTGGATAGGATTAGAGGATACACAAGTACCAATGAGGGAGTTTTTCTTTTGCTTTTCAAGGAGAGGAGCAAATGGGGGGGGGAGGGGTTTGTGCGGGGAGAAGGGTGCAACAATGAATGAATGGAATCCCAAAATCTCTGTAGATGTTCATTGAAATGAAAAATAAACAACCTAAATTTAAAAAAAAAAGAAAAAACAACCAAAATAATACAAAGCCAAAAAACCAAACCAAACCAACAAACACCAAACAATAAACCTAAAACCAATAGTTTGGTTTCTGAAGCATGGTAAAGTTAGTACCCATCAGAGCCCTTTTCAAGGACTTGAAGGAAGTTAAAAGGAATTGGTAAATATATTCTCTCATGATTACCACCTGGATCCACTGAAATGAAATCAGGAGACAAGCAGTAATTAAGAGACAATCTGAGTTTGAATATGTTCTGCCAATACTGTTTACCTAGCATGCACAGATATATGGATAAATGCAAAAAGGTTGTTATCTAGAGGAGTAAAGAGCCATGAGGGCCCCTCATTTATTGATTTAGTCTCATGTGCAGGCTAAGGCTGAGTGAAGGGACTAATAAGTTTGTAACACAAGAAGTATGGATACCTAAGTTTGCAGCTGAAGCCCATTTTAGCCTAGCCATGAATGACTGGAAATGAGTTGACCAGACCCAAGCAGATAAAGATATTTCATGCTGTGAACTAGTCTTGATTGTTGAAACCTGATGGCTTGCTCTGGCCTTTGCCTCTGGAAGCAGATCCTAGAATTTCTAAGTGAAGCAGAGATCCTTTAGACAAAAGGGATATGCTTGTCCCCTCAGAATACAGATTTGATAGGGATGGAGGAAAATAATAAACTGGCTAACTAAAATGGGAACATTAAGGATTAAGGCATGAAATTATTCGTTTACACACTTCCAGGTATATAGTTATTGTATATTGTAAGGGTAAAATGCAAAAATTAACGGCTAAGAAAGCTATTGGGCAGTCTGTTGTGTTAAGGGTTTATTATCCAAAATGGGTTCTCTATCCATTAACCTATTTTGCCCCATGGATGGGTGGGAATATGCAAGTAGGATGTGTTAGCCTATCCAAAAGGCGATTGGTGAGTCTTACCATTAAATTAAATCCACCAGAAGAAAGAGAGGAACCTCATCCCCAAAAAAGAGCAAGCAAGATAATGCAACTTAACCAGAAATTTTTTTTTTTTTACACCAGCCAGACTAGGACCTATGGGAGTAATGGCCATAGCAGTCACAGCAGAGAAAGAGAGACCTGACATGAGAAAAAGCAGACCTTTGAGACTGCTGTGCCATGGTATCAGAGCTAAAAGCCTTTTGCCCAAGTTTGTTGGAGGACTGGTAAGGGGAAAGCTATAACTGACCAGACAGAGGACTGTCTAACAGTGGCGTAACACTGCAAGACTCAAAGCTGAAGCACCTGAAAACACATTTTGGAAGCTATCCTGACTGTATGCTGCTACTAAAATGGATTATACTCTTGATTTCCTCAAAATGATTCTGTGTGATGTGTGAGCTATTTATTGCTTTAGATTTGGGGCCCACTAAAGCAGTAATAGCGGTGTTGACACGAGTAGAAAAAGGTATGAAAGTGTGGGGGACATGTCTGACCTCATGGGAATCAGTTTTGTGTTGATGCGGTTGATAGGGACAGTTTCCCTTTGTGAAGCTGGTAAAAGTCAGATGTGGTCATCCCCAGAACGTCCTTGCTTTTATAACTCCAGTTTTATAAATAAGATGACTTAAAGGAAAACTCTGGCAGAATCACACTGAACTTCAATCATGACTCAAAGATTTTCCTTCAGGAAATTATTGTGTGTGTGGATTTTGTAGACTCATTTTAGCAACCGCATTTTTCTGTGATCAGTAAAGGGAAAACAGTGATTAATGAGCTTCTCAGCTGGCTCTTTGTTTCATCTGTGACATTAAATTAGTACATTTTGTCAAATTCCAGGCTTTTCAAGGCAATTGTAAATTGCTTCAAAGAAGCGGAGATAGGCAAGTCATCATTCTCTGGCATTTTCTAAAAATAAAAATAAATGTATAGTCTTTAACCAACGTTAGTGTGATAACAATGGCATCAAAGGGACTGATCTATGGATTATGAAAATTCTTTGTAACAAGAAGGCTTAATTGCTATTTACATGCTTCAACAGAGCAACTCTGTTAAATTCTATGATCGTGGTTTTAACAGGTGTCAAATATAGAGGAAAATGGGATCACAAAGTTGTTTATTCTGTTAACATTCTGCCTCAGGATATTTTGTAGTTAACAAATTTATCTCCCATAAGAACTGTACATATTTTAGGAACATAAAAGTATATAAAATGTGTGATAATTTGTTGTGGTGAAAAGAATTTGGACTTTAAATCTTGTCTCTTTTTACTCACACTGTGACCACAGGAAGTCATTTAACAAATCTGAGATTATGTTTCCTCATCTGAAAAAGAGGCTAATATGTTATTCATGCAATATATAGGATGGGATTGACAATATAATATTCATATTATGGGACAGAACTGGAGTGAAAAGATGTGAATGGGAAGTCAGAAAAAAGGACTTCTTCAGTGACATTGAAGTGGGGTTGACTTTCCTATTCTCTCATATCTCTGACTATATTCAGAAAAATCCAAGAATGTTAAACTCAGTATAGTACAGAGTTTGTTGCCTGAATTTGAGCTTTAATTATTTTGATGTGATTCCACATGAGTTTCTATTTGATAGATCTTTTCTCTCGTGTGAATTGCAAGCCCTAACCTTTCAGTTAGAAGCCAATGATTTAATTTTTATATCACCAAGGATTTAAGTTAATAGACTTACTTCCTATAACAATACCTAGTTTTCTTAAGAAAGGGGACCCAAATTATATAACTTGATCAATGTTTTCTGTAATAAATCATTTCCCTGATTTCTGAGTTTTTCTTTTAAATCAGGATCTACATTGGAGTGTCTGCCTTGGTGGAGTTATAACAGAATGCATTTCATAAAGGAGAAGAGACAGAAAAGCAAACCAAGAATAATTCCATCTTAAAAAAGAACTTTGGGTGCTCTGCTGGAAAAGGAGGGGCAATCTCCTCCTGTGCCAGTCAGATTCAATTTGACGGCACACAACAAGAAAATAAAAAAAAAAAAGAGCTTTGGCTAGCTGATTTATCCTATGGTTTTAGATTCAGTAAGGATAAAGCCAGTTAGTGTAGTAGAGTTGCCATTTAGGCACATAAGGAAATACAAAGTGTGTCGTTTTTTACATCTTTTAGTTATCCAGCACTTCTATAAGAGAAATACTACAAGAGGATGGGTTTAACGAGTTGAGATGTGTTTCCTCACATTTTAGGACACTGAGTCTGAATTAAAGGGTATCGTCTTTGAGGAAAGATTTGTTCTCTCTTGAGGAAAGACCTTGTTTCTGGTGATTCATTGTCTAATTTCCATGTGTCGTGGCATCAGTCTTCCAGCATTTCTCCTTTACTTGTTTTATCTCTTTTTTATCTCAAAAAAGATTGACTGAGAAATATAATATTTTAATCTTTCCTCATTAACAAAAAAAGACAGCCCATTTCCAGGTGGGGTTATATCCAAAGGCACAGAAATTAGGATTCATAATAAATATATTGGATGATATTTTTCAGTTCATAACATTCCACATTTGATGTCAAACAGCTTCATCCCTTCATATGATCCCAAAAGTTTAAAATCAACTCCAAGGCCAACCATCTTCTGTATTATCTAAATCAAGTATGGGATAGAGTTTAGATATATTCCAAATAGGGGCAAAATTCCTTTTAGTTTTTGATCTGTGAAATCAAGGTTGAAAGTTATCTATTTCAAAAGTACAACAGTGAAACAGGCACAGGGCAGACATTTCTATTGTAAAAGGTTTAAATTAGAGAGAAATGACGGATAAGAGTCATAAAGTAAGTCCAAATTCTAGCAGAGCAAATTACATTAGCTCTAAAAGCTTGAAAATAATTCCATGTTCTTTGAGATCATCTGAACAATAACTTTATTCTCCACACTAAGTATTGGCTACACTAGGCATTCTATTTAGAAGGTACTCAACCTTGGGTTCCAATTTAGACTTACAAGCACTCTGGGATGGCAACTCTGTTGCATGCATTTCAGTCACCCATACAGAATGGTGACACATCAGTCTAGCTTTTATTATTAGGCATCTTAAAACTTTTCCAGTGTCTACCTACCCAGTCCTTAATCAATTTCCACATCTTAGGTATCTGATATAGCAACTACCCCACTCTTCCCCCCCCTTTTAATAATTTTAATGAACATTTACAGAGATTTTGGATTTCCATTCATTCATTGCTGCACTTCTGTCCCTGCCCAGCCCTCACTCCCACCCCTCCTCAGTTATCTCCTCTTTTTGAAAAGTAAAAGGAACACTCCCTCCCTGGTGCACAATCCCCCCGCACCCCTCCCACTGCTCCAAGTACATTCTACTATGCAACCTTAATTGTGGACTCTTGTGATAACCATTATACCCTATCATACATCACTTTTAAATTATTCTCTCCCTCATCTGTTTCAGTGCAGTATATACAATTTATCCAGTTTTTCTCAGTCTTATTCCAACCCTGATATCAGTCCCATTTTACAGCAGTGGCACCATGCAATATTTGTCCTCTTGCAACTGAGATCGTTCACTCAGCATAATGTCCTCCCAGCTCATCCATTTTGAATAATATTGCATGAGTTTCTTGTTTTTCAATGCAGCGTAGTATTCCATTGTGTGAATATACCACAGCTTCTCTCTATCCATTCGTTTGTTGATGGGCACCTGGGTTGTTTCCAACTCCTTGCTATTGCAAACAAAGCTGAAATAAACATGAGTGTGCATGCAATAACCCCACTACTAATGAAATAAAATTCTGTTTTAGTTGTCGAATTCTGCTGAACCAGAAGTACCACAAGGGCATAGCTTTAACAAATAGAAATTTATTTTGTCACATTTCAGAAAGTCTGAATTCAGAGGACCAGCTCTAGGAGAAGACTTACTCTTTTTATTGGTTCTTGGAGAAAGTTCGTATCTGTTTTGATTGTTTCTTGGTTCCCTGGATTTCTCACCACCAATCTTCTCCATGGGTCTCACCATCAATCTTCCCCATTTCTCCTCTGTCCATTTGCTTAATATTTTTTATATCTCAAAAGTGATTGACCCAAGATACACCCTAAACATACAATCCATTCCCAGATAAGATTATAACCACAGACACGAGATTTACAAGACATACTTTTGAAGGACCCAATTCAATCCATAACAACCCTTTTAAACTCTATTCTTAGTTTTTGCCCCTTTGTGTTATATGGCAAATGGGCTGATTTTACATTTTAGTGAATGAAGGAGTTGTTACTGAAAGAAAATAACTTATTGTGCACACATTATTTCTGTCACATTACCAGAGTGTTCTCAGATCAGATTTACTACAAGGATATTTTATTTTTGTTTGTAAGACACATGATAAAACATCAAAAGTCAGAATGATTTCATAGTCATTAAGACAGAGTGGAGGATCTTTAGAACATTTCAAGAATTCTCTTTATTAGCAGGTAAATGAATTAAGAATAGAGTATTTGCCTATAACCAGGAGAAGATAAAATCAAATCCCTATGCACATCCAAAAACTTTCCAACAGGGTAAAAAGGGAAGCAACCGACTGGGAAAAAGTATTTGGTAATGACATATCAGATAAGGGACTTATAACCAGAATTTATAAAATACTTGAGCACCACAATAAGATAAAGGTAAATAATCCAATAGAAAAATGGGCACAGGATATGAACAGATACTTCACTGAAGAAGACATTCAGATGGCAAACAAGCACATGAACAAATATTCAAAATCTCTAGCTCTAAGAGAGATGCAAATTAAAGCAACTATGAGATACCATCTCACCCCAGTCAGAATTGCAAAATTTAACAGAACAGCAAGCAACAAATGCTGGCGAGGTTGCGGAGAAACTGGAACCCTTATTCACTGTTGGTGGGAGTGTAAAATGGTGCAACCGCTGTGGAAGGCAGTATGGTGCTTTCTCAAAAAGTTACATGTAGAGATATCATTTGACCCAGCAATTAGACTACTGGGAATATACCCCAAAGAGACCATAACTGACTTCCAAGCAGATATATGCACACCCATGTTTATTGCAGCTTTGTTCACAATAGCAAGGAGTTGGAAACAACCTAAGTGCCCATCAACAAACGAATGGTTAGAGAAGCTGTGTTATATTCACACAATGGAATACTATGCTGCATTGAAAAATAAGGAACTCATGCAATATTATTCAAATGTGTGACTCTGGAGGATACTATGCTGAGTGAAGTATCTCTGTTACAAAAGGACAGATACTGCATGGTGCCACTGTTGTAAAACAGGACTGACCTTGGGGTTGGGGAGAGACTGAGAAAGATGGGTTCAATAATGTATAATGCATTGAGACAGATGAGGGAGAAAACTTTTTAAAAGGAATATGTGATTAGGTATTTTTGTCATGACAGGAGTCTAGAGCGAAGGCTACATTGTGGAGTGGACCTGGGGGAGGGTTTGTAAAACAATGAAAGAATTTTTCTTTGGGAGGGGAGAAAAGTGCAACAATGAATGAATGGAAATGAAAAAAAAAAGATGTTAAAAAATAAAAAAAAGAATAGAGTATTTGGTGTTGGTTGAGTGAATGACTTCGTTTTACCTTAGGTTATTGAAAAAAATCTACCTTGTTTTTTTTCCCTATAATTATATTTTATTAATTTTCATAAACATTTACAGAGATTTTGGGTTTCCATTCATTCATTGTTGCACTATTCTCTCTACCCTCCTCCCAGTTTGTTCTTGTCCAAATGCCACAGTGCTTGTCAAAGCCAGTTCTGATTAATCTTCTTTGTCAGTGTGTCCTTTGCCATTCCCTATCACTCTTCCCTGAGAGAGACTTCACCCTGAGTCATAAGGAAAAGGGGATGGCGTATTCTCTTAGCTACTTCCTGCTGAAAAGGGACGCTGTGGGTTTCAGGGTGAAGATCTTCTCTCACTACTCTAAAGGGCCCCTTTGGCAGTAGGAAACACATAGACTATTATGGAGATTGATTTTGGAATTTAGATGCACTCTTATTGATTGTGCTTGGCCGTACATGTTCATATCCTTGAAGATGTATCATGGGGGTGTTGCAACCTAGAAGACACAAATTTGACTAACAAGTTATAAGTACATGAGTCAAAAATTATGGAAAAGTAAAAGAAAAGATTCTTTCATTGTTTTACAAACCCTCCCCCAGGTCCCCTCCACCATGTAGCCCTCGCTCTAGTCTCCTGTGATGACAGAAATACCTAGTTATATATCTCTTTTAAACAGTTTTCTCCCTCCTCTGTTTCAGTGCAGTATACATTATTGAACCCATCTTACTCAGTCTCTCCCCAACCCCAAGAACAGTCCCATTCTACAACAGTGGCATCATGTAATATTTGTCCTTTTGTGACTGGGATATTTCACTCAGCATAATGTTCTCCAGAGCCAACCATTTTGAATAATATTGCATGAGTTCCTTGTTTTTTAATGCAGCATAGTATTCCATTGTGCGAATATACCACAGCTTCTCTAGCCATTCGTTTGTTGTTGGAAAAATCTACCTTGTAATAAAAACTTTGCTTCAGAGCATTGAACATGCTAGATCAAAGTAAAATTTACTCTTGAAACTGTAAAAATACCGCCTTAGGGATTTCTCCATCTATTAAATATGCATATTACCTTTTAGCTGCCTTTGTTATAAAGGATTAATTTGTGCTTGGATATTTTTATGTCTTTGATAACTTGATTGATTTTGAGCAAAGTCTATAAAACATAGATTCTTAAGTAAAAGTCAATAGAAACGCTTCCACCTGACATCAATCAGCTTTTATTGAGAGCTTGATATAATTCCTTTAGCATATCTCATTCCATTATTAATAGAAAATAGAAGTATATCACATATCCCGAAATGAATTGCAATCAGCCCTATTGATATTATTTGAGATTACGATCAAGTGCAAATTTATGTAATTTTAACTCACTGGATGAATAATCGTATCTTAATATCTTAATCATAATAATGTACACAGCTTCATAGCCATTGCCATATTTTCTTACAACACCTACAAAAAAGGTAAAATAATATTAACACAAAATATAATATGACCAGGTTACATTCTCCGACATGTGTATAGTGAAGGGACTAAAATCTCTGTAATCTATGAAAAGGTACACACCAAGCCTTTATAACTTTATAACTTGATAGTATAGAACAACAATTATTAATAATATGGTCCCATCCACTTAAAAGATTCCAAGACAATATTTTTTTAAGGAAAGAAATGACTACTAAAATCAGGGAACAGTTAAGTAATAATAACACCGAATAACCAAATAGGCAAGAAATGTAAAAGTATAATTAATAGAAAAAATAAAAGTAACAAAAACTAAAAAAAGGCAAAACAAAACCAAATATAGATTTAAAAATACCCACACCAAGGCCAGTGGACTGGAGGTTCTGGATATATTAATGGTACAGAGTACAAGAAAATATATTGTAATTGTTACTATCTTCATTTCCTAGAACAGAATTTCTAATTTCTATATGTAAATATAAACATTTTCTGTACTTATTCCATAAAATTATCTGGTGTTTCCCTAAAAAAAAATACCCACACTCTTTAAAAGTAGAAATACTAACAATGGCCCAAACATTATTTAAGTTTGGAGAGATTTTTTAAAGTATCAAATTGACAATAAGTAAAAGATTTGTACTGTTGTTGTTCTTAGGTTGCTATTAAGTAGAGCATGACTCAAAGTGACCCTATGAACAAAAGATCTGAACCCTGTTCTATCCTGTGCAATCCTCACACTTCCTGATACAAAAGAGCCCAGTGCAGCAGTCACTGTGTCAATCCACCTGGCTGAAGGTCTTCCTCTTCTTTGCTGACCTCCCACTCTTCCCAACATCATGTCTTTCTCCAAGGAATTGCCCCTCCTAGCAACATGAATGAATAGACATTCTTTTGGTATTCCTTACTTTTAGCCAGGATCCATCTAAAATCAGCAATAAGATCCCTGATGCCATGACCTCATTGAAATCTTGCTTGGACTTCTGACTGTTCCCTATTTATGTACCATTCTAATGATTTTTGAATGATCTTCAGCAGTATTTTATTTGCATGTGATGTTATCCAATAATTTCTATCACAAAGGAAAAAGAAATTAATTGGCTTAAAATAACATAAATTTATTCTGTTAAACTGTGGATCTGGAAGTTTGAGACCAGCCTCGCTGTGCTGAAGTCAAGGTGCTAACACATTCTTCTAGGGGACTGTAGGAAAGAATTAATTTCCGTGCTTTCTGTAGCTGCTAGAGACTCCTGCTTTTTTTGGCTCTTGACTCCTACCTCCAATCACTTCAGTCCCTTTTACTATCACATATCCTATTTTTGTAAAAAAATTCCTTCTATATATAGTTGAGACTACATTTGGGTTACTTGGATCAGAATAATCTGATCTCAGAAATCTTTAGTCACATCTATTTTGTCTTCTCTGCCATATCACTAGTAATATTTACAAGTTCTGGGATTTGGATGATGTATCTTTGAGGGCCTTTATCAAGGCTACCATAGCATTCAATGTTGGAAAGATTGAGGATATTGTTTTTTTCTAACAACATGGTGGTATCAATATGGTGGTGAGAATGGGGCAGTACTAGGCAATGTATCATTCTTTTGTGTATAGAATTTGTATGAGTTGGGACAAACTTCATAGCACCCAACAACAATTGTAGTATTTGGAAATTGTAATTTAACTTCTGACACCTGCTTGCTGAAACTGAGGAGGACCTGAAGCACTTGTTGCAGAGGGTCAAGGACTGCAACTTCCAATATGGATTGAGGCTTAATGTCAAGAAGACAAAGATTCTCACCACTGGACCAATTGGCAGCATCAGAAAGGATGGTGAAGAGATTGAGATTGTTCACAGCTTCAGTTTGCTTGGCTCCACAGTCAACACTCTCGGCACCAGTAGCCAGGAAATTAGAATATGTATTGCCATGGGAAAGTCTGCTGTTAGGGACCTCTCCAAAGTACTGAAGAGCAATGGTGTCTCTTTGGAGACTAAGGTACATCTGATACAGGTCATGGTCTTTGCTATCACTTGTTATGCATCAGAGAGTTGGACAATGACTAAGGAGGATAGGAGGAGAGTTGATGCCTTTGAGCTTTGGTGCTGGAGAAGAGTATTGAGAGTACCATGGACTGCTAGGAAAGCAAACAGATTCATCCTGGAAAGGGTCAAACCGGGCTGCTCCTTGGAGGCAAGGATTCTGAGGCTCTGTCTAACATACTTTGGACATATTGCAAGGAGGGACAGGTCCTTGGAGAGGGACATCATGCTTGGGAGGGTGGAGGGGCAGCGCAGAAGGGGAAGGTCCCCTATGAGGTGGATTGATTCAGTGACTGGGGTAATCTGGATGGGTTTATCGGAGACGGTGCGATTGGCACAGGACAGAGCAGAGTTTAGGGATGTTGTACATAGGGTCGCTATGAGTCACAAGTGACTTGATAGCACATAACAACTACCACAGTTTAACCTCTGTCCTCAAAGCTTCCTGGCATAGTCTGGAAAGTACATCACTGGCTGCACCTGCCATTTGAATCGTGTCAATTGGTATTCCACCAGTTCTTGTCACCTTATTTTTTTGCCAATGCCTTCATCGCAGCTTGATCCTCTTCCTTCTTCCCCATTGATTATTGATTATATGATATTCCTGAGACATTTCAATGTTGACCAAATCTTGCTAGTGATTCTGTGCATTCCCTCCATCTTCTTTTGATGTTTCCCATATCATTCTTGAATTTGTCCTTAACACCTCAAAGTATTGCAACTTGAGGCTTGAATTTGCTTTTCTGTTGTTTCAGCTCGAGAAATGTCAAACATGTTCTTCCCTTTTTCTTTTCCAATTCTGGGTTTCTGCATATTTCATTATAATAGTTTGCTTCATCTTCTTGAGCTGCCCTTGGAAATCTTCTGGAACTCTTTTACTTTACCATCTCTTTGTTTTGGCTTCTTGGCACTCTGGTTCAATATTCAAGGTCTCTTCTGAGTTCTATGTTGTACCTGCCCCCTGTCTTTTTAGTGGCCTTTTATTCTCTTCATAGTTGATATCCTTGTTGACATCCACAACACATTCGGTCTTTTATTATTTGTATTCAATACTTCAAACCAATTTTTAAGATGATTTTTTTAAGGTGATTTATATATTCAGGTAGGATCAACTCACGATCATCTGGCTGGCTGACTTGATTAGATCTATATTTGTTCCTATTGCCAAAGAAGGTGATCCAATAAAATGTGGAAATTATTGAACAATATCATTAATATTTCATGCAAGAAAAATACTACTGAAGATCATTAACAATATGTAGACAGAGAACTGCATGAATTTCAAGCTGGGTGTAGAAGAGGCCATAGTACCAGAAATATCATTGATGAGTGAGATGGGTCCTGTCTAAAAGTAAAAAATACCAGAAGAATATTTATTTGTGCTTCATTGAGTATGCAAAGATATTTGGCTATGTGGATTATAGCAAATTATTGTTAACATTGTGAAAAATGGGAATCCCAGAACACTTAATTGTGCTCATGAAAAACCTAGACCTAAATCAACAAGCTATTGCGTGAATAGAGGAAGCGAACACTACATGGTTTATAATTAAGAAAGGTGTGCATCGGGTTTGTATCTTCTCACAGTATCTATTCAATGCATATGCTGAGCAAATTATTCAAACATTTTTACTCAATGAAGAAGATGGCCTCAGGATTGGAGGAAGACTCTTTAATAACCTTTGTTATGCAAATAACATGTCTTTGTTT
Source organism: Elephantulus edwardii (assembly GCF_000299155.1). Taxonomy (NCBI): domain Eukaryota; kingdom Metazoa; phylum Chordata; class Mammalia; order Macroscelidea; family Macroscelididae; genus Elephantulus; species Elephantulus edwardii. Next base: position 32,317,105 of record NW_006399758.1, on the reverse strand, counting down.
GCTTAAAATAGGGAGGAAGGACTTTAAACACATGCCACAGAAGATCAAATAAAGTGGCCTTCAATATAGATTGCACCTCAAGTGTGTCAAGAAAACAAAAATTCTCACTTCTGAACCAACAGACAATATCATGATAGATGGAGAAGAGATTGAAACTGTCAACGACTTCATTTTACTTGCATCCACAATCAATACACTTGGTACCAGCAGGCAGGACACCAGGAGACATATTGCACTGGGAAAGTCTTCAGTCAGGGACCTTTCCACATTACTGAGGAGCAATGATGTTAGTTTGAGGTCTAAGGTGCATTTGGTTCAGGCCATGATCTTTTCAATCACTATAATACTGAGAGCTAGACAATGAATAAGAATGACAGAAAAAAATATTGATATCTTTGAGCTGTGATGTTGGAGAAGAGTACTGAAAAGCTCATAGACTGTCAAAAAAACAAACAGATATATCTTGAAGAAGGTACAGCCAGAGACCTCCTTGGTGGCAAGAATGATGAAGCTTCCTCTTACATACTTTAAACATGTTGGTTCGAAAGGCGATTCCTTGAAGAAGGATATCATACTTGGAAAGGCAGGGGGACAGTGGAGGAGAGGAAGACTCTCATCCAAGTGGATTGACACAATCACTGCAGCAATTGTCGCAGAGATAGTGCGTCAGATTGTGAAGCTGGCACAGAACAGGACATGGTTCAGCTCTATTGTTCATAGGGTCACCACTGGGAGTCATACTAGACTGGATGCCACCTAACAACAACAACAACAACAACAACAACAACAACAACAACAATTAACTTCCAGAAATTCATCTCACAATAAAAGGATACAGTTAACAAAAAAGGATATATGTATAGGAAGATGGCCATGTTTTTGCATGAAAAAACAATTGTAGAAAATATTATGTATTGTATAAAAAAACTATAATTTTCTCTTAGTATGAGATTATGGAAATGAATTATGCATTTTTATGGAATGGATACACACTTCTGATCATATGTTTGTCATAGAAAATTTGGAAAAAGTCTGAAGTGCATGAAAGGGATAATAAAAATCACACATTTTATCACTATCTAGACATAGAAAAAGAATTGCTAACAATTTAAAGAAAGTGTTACCAGGTTTTTTAATGTGCATATATACATACTTTAAGAACAACCCAAAACTTGAGGTCAAAAAACACATTCAAATTTGTAAACTGCATTTTAAAAATGCGATTGTAAAAGATATAAATCTGCAAAAAATTATACAAGTTAATGTTTACTTCAAAGGAAGAATTTATCTAAATATTTAAAAAACCTTCCTGAAACAAATAAGTTGCTGTCAAGTCGATTTCAACTTATGAACCATCCCATGAGATTTCCAAGGCTATAAACTTTTATCACTGAAGTAGACAGCTACATCTTTTTCCTTCAGACTAGAGGGTAGTTTTGAACTGCCAACATTTTGGCTAGCAGCTGAGTACTTAACCACTGGGCTGTCAAGGAAAGAAAGATGAACGAGTTGAGGAAATTTCCTCTTGTAAAGGTTTATGACCACGTGTTGGAATCAAGTTAATGGCTGCAGGTTTAGTACAAGAGCTAGTCATCTCGTTTTATTCTTCTTTGGGAATATCTTAAGTCTTCTTGAACTTTTATACTTAAAAGAATATTCTAGCATCAGCTAGTCAGTTTTTTATGTACACATACACACACACAAATCTTGTTTGGCATTTTATTGTGACTTCATTTGGGGGAGAATTTATATAGTGTAATAATCTTGCAAATTTGAGAATGACATTGTATTTGTCACAGGTAAAGCTTTCAATACATCACCACTAACAAAGTCATATGAGTAAATGCCAAATTTATGACACCTAACAACAAAAAATGTTACTGTGGAATTTTCAAGTCCATTTGCACACCTAACAATCAATCATACTAATATATAAAAGGATATTCCTTTTGCTTACTAGTTTCTGAAGAGTTCTTAATTTCATTTTTATTATTTGATAGAAAAGATAATGAATTTAATAAAATATTTTTTCCTGCACTGACTGAGGCAGGAAATGATGATGCCTGTCTGGCAGTTTGACTCCATCAATACTTCAGTAGAAGAAAGGGAAGCAATCTACTCCATGCAGTTTACGGCTTTGGAAGCCTACTGAGTCCGCTATGAGCAGGTTCCAACTCTACAACTGTGCCTGACTGTTGATGTTGTAAATATCATAAAGGAATTGAAAATATTATCCCAACCTTCACTTCCTGGAATAAATCCTTTTTGTTCTTGCTGCCTCATTCATATTTTAGTATTAAGTTATACTGATCTCACAAAAATTCTTTGGTACTAATACTTCTTAGGTAGTGTTGGTGGCTAAGCTGGTAAGGTGGTATGCTGTCAACCCAAAGGCACTCTGTTTGAACTCACCAGCTGCTCTGTGTGAAAAAAAAAATTACATTCTCCTCTGTGTAATTTATCACCTCTGAAAACCCATTGTAGGGTCAGCTATGAGTGGGTTCTGACAATGCTTTACCACAACAATAATACTTCTAAAACTGTTTGGTAGAATCCACTGGTGACTTTAAGTTTTAGTTTTTCTTTTCTCTCATTTTGGTTCCATCCATTTCTTCTCTTCCTTTTTTAAAAAAGTATTTCATATAATTAACTTTATTTTTATATAAATAGTTTCACTTACATTATATTTTGCTCATGTATATTGTGGAATTTCCCCCCTTTCAATTATCTACTAATAATTGCTTTTGTGAAAACATGTAAGCCTTATGTCCTAATAGTCCCCTTAAAGATAGTCAGTCTCTGGTTTGCCCATCATCACACCAATACTCTGAGGGGACAATCATGACCTTTTAGCTGAAAAATCCTCTGTTCAGCTTGGCAACTTTGAACATCTGCATCCACAAGCCAAGTCCAGTTCAGATCAAGCCGTCATTTTTCAGTAATGGACCCTAGCTCATAGCATCTTCATCTTGTTGGGTTCTGACCAACTCTTCTCCAGCCCTCTGTGTTCAGGCTTAGAGGGGCATCTGTTGGGAGCTATGAAGACCACGTTTCTTCCTATGATCCAGGTCTGCCTGTCTTCTCTGTTGTTCTTTCATCTTTTATTTATTTTAAGATTATATTTCTCTTGCAGTTAGAGAATAATTGACATTTTATTTATTGTCATCTCAGCTTTATTGAGTTGATTCTCTAGGAAATTTTCATTTCAAATTAGATTTTTAAATGTAGTTTTCGCATTGTACATATAGCATTATTTTTAATGCCTGTAGGATTTTTATGGCTTATTCTTAGTACTGATGTTAGTTGTTTGTGTCAAAGAACTCTTGCTTTTAAATCAATATGATCAGCTGTTTATAACTTTATCTTTCCAAACAATCTTTTTTTTAATAGGATGTTCATTTATTTCTAACTGTTATGTGGGACATTGGATATCTGAGATTTCCCTAAAACAAGTTGTAGGGACTGAGATATTTTTTAGTTACTTAGAATTGAATCTGGAGTCCAGTCTTCGTTAGTGCTGTTACTTCTAGTACATCCTTCTAGTGTACCCTTATTTCAAAAGTACAGCCCTTTGCAAATCAACAAAAAAATATACAGGCTTCAGTGTTTGTTGTGTTAGCCACTGTACCTGTCAAGAACCCTCTGCCATTCACCCTCTATCCCCACCCCTGGCATTTTAGTAAAGATAAAATGAACTAGAATTCCCATTTTAATTAATTTCTGTCCTGTCATAGAGTTTGTTGATAAATATTCCTCTAATCTTTATGCCATCTTCTTCACAGATTCAAGCTTCTTGAATGATTTTGCTCATCGTAGAGTTGAATGGATACGAAGAAAGGCTACAACTGTGATGTACAACTTTCTTAATTTTAAATCATGCAATGTTCCCTTGCTCTCTTGGACAACAGCTTCTTGGTCTAGATATAGATTTTGTATGAACATTAGTGTTCTTGGTTTCCCATTTTTCTCAGTGTTAGCCATAATTTGTTATAAATGTCTATGCATAGTCAATAAAGCACAAATAGTTATTCTTCTTGTATTCTCTGCTTTCATTCAGGATCTGTCTGACATCAGTAATGATATTGCTGGTGCCATGGCCTCTTCTAAATCCAGCTTGAACTTCTGGCAGTTTTCTGTCTATATGCTGTTTTAGAAGTTTTCTGGATGTTTTTCAGTAATATTTTGTTTACATGTAATGATATTGTTCAATAATTTCCATATTCTACTGAATCACTTTTCTTGGGATTGGGAACAAATTTATTCTTCCAGTCAGCCTGTGAGGCAGCTGCCTTCTAGATTTTCTGGCACAGATTGGTGAGACTCAACAACATGCTTTATGCAGATAACACAATGTTGCTTACTAAAAGTGAGGAGGACTTGAAGCACTTGCTGCAGACTATCAAAGAATATAGCCTTCAATATGGATTACATATTAACATTAAAAGCACAAAAAATAACATCACTGAAACAATAAACAACATAACGGTAGATGGAGAAAAGGTTGAAATTGTCAACAACTTCATCTTACTTGGATCAACACTCAATACATCTCCAAAGTACTGAGGAATAATAGTGTCAGTTTGAAGAATAATGTGTGCCTCATTCCTATTATGGCCTTTTCTATCACTTGTTACATATCTAAGATCTGGGCAATGAATAAGATTACATAAGATTTCATGCCTTTGAGTTTTGGTGTTGGAGAAGAGTACTGACTATCCTATGGTCTGCCAATATCTGTTGGAGAAAGTACAGCCACAAAGTACTCCTTGCAAGGATGATAAAGCTTCATCTCACATATTTTGAGCATGTTGCTAGGACAGGTTATTCCTTGGAAAGGGTTATTATGTTTGGAAAGATGGGCATCAGGAAAAGAGAGTAAGACCTGTTGCAGGATGTTGGAGAGTAAGGAAGGGCCTCTGGCCAGGACAGATCGCCTAAGCTCCAGATAAGTTCAAGCCTCTCAAAGGCTTTTAATAGGGGTAGAGAAAGCTCCCCTGTGTTTGGCTGTATCAGCTTGAGAAAGCTCACTACCTGGGAAGACAGCTTCCACATCTGTAGAGCTGGGAGTGGTCTGCACAAGGCTGAGGTTCTCCTAACCAATCCACATGTCCCATGTCTGTAAGTCCACCCTATCCTATCTTCCTGTGTATATAAGTGCAGTGCAATCTCAATAAAATGGAACTGGATTGACTCTCTGGTCCTTTCCCAGAGTGTGTATCTCCATCATGCTTACCCCCATCAGGGTGTTGCTGTCAAGTTGTCGGCCAACTTACAGCTACAAAGATCCTCAATCAGATGGAGTGACATAGTGACTGAAGTATATGAAGATGGTACAGGATAGAACAGAGTTCTGATCTGTTGTTCATTAGGTCACTTTGAGTTGTACTTGAATCAATGGCATGCAACAACTACCTGGAGTTTGACTCAGTGATTTCACTAATAACTTACTTTTTATATTTATCATGTGATGATCATCTTCACATCCTCACAAAGGAGAAATTATTATAGTAAAATGTGACCTTACAAATTGTGAGACTAGATTCCAAGATTTTGTCAATCTAGACTTTGAAAAGCTTACTATTAGACTTGTAAACTTTATTTTGTTAGGGGTACAGGGTGGATTACACACTTGGGGCTTATGAGAGCATGGTACCATCTAGAGAGGGAAGATGTCAAATTTTTCATTAACAGTAAGAAAATGTCAGAATAAGGTTTCTGGAGATGGTTTTAGACTGAAGTGAAATGACGCATAATTTTATTCTGATAGAGGGCGATACTCAGATGGTTTTTTTTGTGTTTTTGGAGAAAGAACTTAGCCACTTTAGGTAATGTGAAGAAGGTGGTGATTGAGAACCATATTTATCCTCGTTAGAAATCTAGTCTAGGATCAGACAGTCATTGTAAATGATTACATATATTCACTTGCCTATTATTTAATTTTTAATAAGGACATAATTCTCAGAAGGATGGAGGTATAGCACAGGAATGGAAGACCCCAAATGAGATGGATTTATACAGTAACTAGGGCCAAGTAGGTCGATGTGTCAGACTCAGTGAGACTGGCTCAGGACAGGGCAGACTTCAGAGCTATTGTACTAAGGTCACTATAAGTTGCAGGTGACTTGATGGCACATAACAATAAGAACAACAAAGTATTATTTAATAACTTAAGGACTGGAATCCTTTTTGGAAGCCATCTGCGGGAACCAGGTTCTACAGCTGCTTGTTGACTGGGATTGGTGAACATTAAGGTGGAATGTTGATTCACTAAGGGGGGGGGCAGGCATGAGATGACGTGATAAGGCCTCCAAAATTTGACCTTAAGTCTGTCCCACTCAAATTTCAAAACCATCTCAGGAACAGGTTTGAGGCCTTGGGCACCAATGATCATAGACCAAATGAGTTCTGGGAGGATATCAAGAAAATTGTCCATGAAGAATGCAAAAGATCATTACAAAGGCCAAAGAAGAAGAAAAGATCAAGATGGATGTCAGATGAGACTCTGAGTATTGCATTAGAGCACCGAGAAGCCAAAGCTAAAGGAAGAAATCAAGAAATCAAAGAGCTGAACAGAAAATGTCAAAAGGCAGCTTGGGACGATAAAGCAAGATATTATAATGAAATGTGCAGAGAGCTGGAGTCAGAAAATCAAAAGGGCTGGACTTGCTTAGCATTTCTTAAGCTGAAGGAGTTGAAAAACAATGTAAAATTTAAGAATCCCAAATCATAATTTTCACATATTGAGCCTTTCTAACTTCCCAGATTCAGCATAATTCAACATGTAGTTGTCCATCAAGTTTTCTGTTAAACAAAAATATTTAAGATGTCATCTATGATATTTGTCTCTCCTTCTATTTGTTTTCTCACAATCAAAAGATAAGATCACTATTCTCAAGAAATTTATAAGATAATTTCATGTGTTGTGTGTTAGGAGGGACCAGTCTTTGGAAAGAGACATCATGCTTGGGAAACAGAGGGTCAGTGAAAGAGAGGAAGACACACAGGGAGGGGGATTGACACAGTCCCTGTAACAGTGGACTGAAGTATATCAGAGATCGTGAGGATGGGACAGGATAGACCAGGTTCAGATCTGCTGTTCATAGGGTTGCTGTGAATCGTCCTGGATTTGAGGGCATCTTACCACCAACACCATAGTAGGACTTACCATCTTGAAATGAATATTCTTACTCTTAGCTAATTTTTCTGTTTGAGTATGTATATAATTTCTTCTGCATCTCTGATACAAATGTAAAAAAGAAAAACCTACGTTAATCCACTAGTCTTTAATGGAATTGGAATCTCCCCCCCCCCATTGTAATATTTGGCAATGTCTGGACAATTTACTTGCTACAGTAAGATGTATGTCAACATCTACTAATATGTAGATACCAAGGATGCTGCTAAGTACCCTCAAATGCATAAGGTAAGCCCATAAACAGAACAGCTCAGAATTCACCATAGTGCCTGTTAAGGGCCATGAACTATGTAATCCAAGAGAGATCTAAATATCAAAATATCAAGTTCATTTTTAGGTAACTTGCACAATCAATGCCTTTGAGTTGTGGTGCTGGAGAAGAGCCTTGAACATACCATGGACTGACAAGAAAGCAAATAGGTCTGTTTTGGAAAGGGTTAAACCAAATTCTCTCCTTGGAGGCTAGGATTTTGAAGCTCTGTCTCATATACTTTAGACACATGGCCAGGAGAGACAGGTTCTTGGAGAAGGCTGTCATGCTTGGAAGGGGGGGAGGGCCAGCACAGGAGAGGAAAACCACAGACGAGATGGATTGATACAATAACTGGGGCAATGGGGGTTGATGTGTTGGAATTAGTGAGACTGGCTCAGGAGAGGGAAGTGTTCAGAGCTTCTGTACATACAGTTGCTATGGGTCACAGGTGACTCGACAGCACACAACAACAACATCATATTATATTGGCTGTTTGTAATTTAACCCTTTTGTTTCGAATCAATGACCTTGTGGAGGGCCTTTGTACTTAAAAGTAGATTATTATAATCTGAAGGAACATTGTTCTAAGTGGTCCAGCACTTTCTGTCAATTTGCTGTACTGAGGTGACCTAGGGTTGCTGTGGTGCTGAACATTGGGTCACTGGGGTGTCAAATGCCATAACAGTTACTCATGGTGGTCAGTGTTTTGTGGAGCTCCCAGTTTAAGACAGGTTTGGAAGCAGGAATGGCATCCACTTCCTAAACAACATGACTCTGAAAACTCTATGAACTTTGAGAAATGGTGATAGTTATAGAAAGGCTTCAGGTCTTTTGTTCATAAGGTCACAGTGAGTTGTGCGAACTTGAAGGCAGTCAACAACAACAAGAACAAGGATATTCATAGAGTAAAACCAACAGGTAGACAATACATTATTTAGAGAGTTAACCATTTATAAATAATTTGTCCTGGAAATTTTCAGCAAGGAAGGACACTGTTAAAGATGTCCAGAAACCCCCTTAAATTTTATGGTCCACTTTTCCTCTAGTTCTTGGCTGATTCCTTATCCAAGTCGGTGTACCAAGCAAATTATCTTGATTCATTTGCTTCATCACAATAACAATTGTTGAAGGATTATATCTACCTTGCATAGGAGATATTTTCCTTCTAAGCAAAGTCCTTTGAATGAGAAGATTTGGCTATATAAATTGCCAAGGGATTACGAGAAGATATGGTTCATCATTTTTTTGAGAAATACCCAAATATCAGGTGTTTCCTATGAACCTGTGTGTTTTCTTTTGTACTCCCCACTTAGTTTCAGGGTTGAAATAAAATGTTCTGAATGCTTTCTCTGGTGATCTTCCACAGGGAAAGCCTTAAAAGATAGCAAGTTGTTGGGACACTATCACCCTCCCCCTTCATACTTCTGTTTCATCTCACCTCTATCCTCTCAAGACACTGAGATTTGTGCTCGTATTAATGATGTCTACATTAGTAAGAGGAATGGAAAGTAAGACACTTCATTTGTATACAAAATTACCATTTTTTTTTAAATAAGAATATGAAAATTTTGTATCTGGTTAATGGCAAATCAGCTATTCTTTCCTTTAATATAAGCAACTAGCTTGTTAGAAAACCTTGCAGCTTTGTGTGTTGCTGGCATGATTTTTTGTTGTTAATGAGAGTCTCTAGTCCACAAGGTGTCACACTACTAACCCAAAGATTAAACCTCTGGTAGTTTGAATCCAACAGCAGCTCCTAGAGAGAAAGATGGGATTTCTCTTTCCTTTGCAAGTTTTAGCCATGAAAACACAATGGAGGGCCAATCATGTGTCAGTTCTGACTTGATGACAATGAGAGAACAAGAGAATATAATCCAATTTAATAGAAGAAGAGATATCAGGGTTGTTGTTGAAATATTTTACTTATGTTAAAAAGAAGTTTCTATTTTCTATTTCATCCAAGAATGGAAGAGTTAGTTTTTGTTTTTTTGATAGAATAGTGTCATATATTTCAGAATTCTTATTTGTGGAAAATAACTCTGCTATACATTTATATTCTTAGAGTAGAAAATATAGATAGGAAGACTTAAAAATAGTAAAGAATTTATTTCAGGGAGTATCCTGAACACAGTAATTGGTCACTAGAAAGGTAAGATTATAATTATAGCTTCTCAGAGAAATGAGAAAATGAGGATTTTATAGTAGGATAATTTCTTTGAATATCTGGCAGGCTTCATTTTCCCAAATTCTATTTTAATATACATATGGGTTATTTCACTCTAGGTTATTTTATTTCTACTATCGAGGGGACTATAACCTTTCTTTCATTTGTGAGAGTGACTGTATAATATCCTGATAAATTTAATATACTCTTCATATTATGGTGTTAGCCATGCAGAAAAGCACATAAATAATTGAAATATCTTCTCCCTAAAAGGAGACATTGTATTATAATTAGATCATTAACTGTAGTGAATTGGTTATATTTATAGAAGGAAAAAATAATAACCTGTTTTTTCTTGGTCTTGAGCTTCACAACTGGAGAAAATGTGTTACAGGAAAATTTTCTGACCATCTAGATGAGAAATTTGGTACTTTTTAAGTTTCTGTGTATTTCTATTTAAGTCCAATGAATGAATATGAAATAATTGTTTGTAGGTCACCCTTATGCAAGATTATGGACTTTCGGTTATATTTTCTTCCATGATTTACTTCACATTTTGGGGCTGAGTTGATCAAGATGAAGTTCATGTACCAATTTCCTCCTTAATATTATATCCCAGTTTGATTGTCAACAGGCTCTGTATTTGGCAGATGTTATATCTCTATATCCATACCTATTTAATCTGTATGCTAAGCAGATTGCCTGAGAAGCTGGGCTCTATGAACAGGAGTATGGCATCAGGATTGGAGGAAGACTTATTCATAAGCTGCATTATGCAGATGACACAATTTTTCTTACTGAAAGTGAGGAGGGCTTGAAGCACTTGTTGCAGAAGATCAAGGAATGCAGCCTTCAGTCAGGAATTCATCTCAATGTCAAGAAAACAAAGATTTTTACCATTAGATCAATAGGAAACATCATGATGGATGGAGAAGAGATTGAAACTGTCAACAACTCCATCTTGCTTGGATTCACAATTAAGACCTTAGTACCAGTAGTCAGGAAATAAGGAGAGGCATTGCATTGGGAAAATCTGTAGTTAGAAACCTCTCCAAATTATTGAGGAGGCATAATGTCAGTTTGCATCTAAGATGCATCTGACTCAGGTCTTTTTAATCACTTGCTGTGCTTCTGAGAGCTAGATAATGAATAAGGATTACAGAAGAAGAATTGATGTTTTTGATCTGTGGAAGAGTGTTAACCATCCCATAGATGACCAAGAGAGCAAACAGATAATATATATGTCTTGGAGAGGGTGCACTGGACTGCTCTTTGGAGGCAAAAATGATGAGGTTTTGCCTCAGATATTTTGGGCATGTTGCTAGGAGGGACTATTCCTTGGAGAAGGACAAGATGCTGGGAAGGGTGGAGGGTTGGCAAAGGAAAGGGATACCCTTGACCAGGTGAATTGATGTGGTGACCACAATGGGCTTTTGTGTATCAGGAAGTGTGAGGATGGCACAGGCTTTACATCTTTTGTTCATAGATTTGATAGGAGTTGTACTAGATGCAATTTGACTATGATATGCCTTGGTGTTTTTATTTTGAGATCTATTCTATGAGGTGTTCTCTCAGGTTTTTTTAAAAAAAATTAATTTTAATGAAAGTTTACAGAGACTTGTTGTTGTTGTTGTCATGTGCCATTGAGTTGCTTGCGACTCATAGCGACCCTATGTACAACAGCCCTAAACTCTGTTCTGTCCTGCTCCAATCTTATTGTCTCTGACACACTCATCCCAATCACCCCAGTCACCTAATCAATTCATCTCCTGGAGGGCCTTCCCCTTCTGCGCCTGCCCTCCACCATCCCAAGCATGATGTCCTTCTCCAAGGACTGGTCTCTCCTTACAACATGACCAAAGTATGACAGACAAAGCCTCAGAATCCTTGCCTCCAAGGAGCAGCCCGGTTTAACCCTCTCCAAGATGAATCTGTTTGTTTCCTTAGCAGTCCATGGTACCCTCAACACTCTTCTCCAACACCAAAACTCAAAGACATCAAGTCTCCTTCTATCCTCCCTAGTCATTGTCCAACTCTCTGATGCATAACATGTGATTGCAAAGACCATGGCCTGTATCAGACACACCTTAGTCTCCAGAGAGACACCGTTGCTCTTCAGGACTTTAGAGAGGTCCCTAACAGCAGACTTTCCCATGGAAATGTGCCTTTTAATTTCCTGGCTACTGGTGCCAAGAGTGTTGATTGTGGAGCCAAGTAAACTAAAGCTGTGAACAATCCCAAACTCTTCACCATCCATCCTGATGCTGTCAATTGGTCCAGTGGTGAGAATCTTTGTCTTCTTGACATTGAGCCTCAATCCATATTGAAGGCTGCAGTCCTTGACCTTCAGAAGCAAGAGCTTCAGGTCCTCCTCAGTTTCAGCAAGCAGGGTTGTGTCATCTGCATAACGCAGATTATTGATAGATCTTCCACTAATCCTGATGCCACATTTCTCCTCACAGAGCCCAGCCTCCCATATGATCTGCTCTACGTACAGGTTGAAAAGTTATGGAGACAGGACATATCCCTGGTGTATGCCCTTCCCAATTTTGGATGATGCAGTGTTTCTTTGCTCTGTTCTGATGACTGCCTCTTGGTTCAAGTACAGGTTTCGCATTAGCCCGATCCAGTGTTCTGGGATTCCCATTCTTCTCAGCGACTTAGGGTTTCCAATCATTCACTCTTGCACTTTTCTCCCTGCCCACCCCATTCCCCCAATTCACTCTTCTCCTTGAAAAGAAAATGAAAATATCTTTCATTGTTATGTAATCTCTCCCCCCAAGTCTACTCCACTATGCAGCCTTTATTCTGGACTTCTATAATGACAAGAATACCCATTCATATATCCCTTTTCAACAGTTCTCTCTTTCATCTGTTTCAATGCAATATATATCATTCCTTCTCTCTTTTTTTGTCTTCCCTCAACCCTGATGTCAGTCCTGTTTTGCAACAGTGGTCCTACATATGCACAGCCATGTTTATTGTAGCTTTGTTCGCAATAGCAAAGAGCTGGAAACAATCCAGGTGTCCATCAACAAACAAACGGATAGAGGATCTCTGGTATATTCACACAATGGAATACTGTGCAGCATTAAAAAACAAGGAACTCATGAAATATTATGCAAAATAGATGACCCTGGAGGACATTATGCTGAGTGAAATATCTCAGTCACAAAGGTGTTCTCTCAGGTTCTTGAATATATATTCTTTCATTCTTCATTATGCCTGGGAAGTTTTCTTCTAGTAATTCTTCCACAACTTTTTTGGTGCCTTTACTTGCTTCTTCCTGTTCTGGGATTCCAGTGATGTCCATGTTATTTCTGTTGATGGTGTCCCACATTTATTCTTACATTTTCTTCTTTTTCCCTCTTTTTTTGGTTCTGTTTTTTGTTCTAACAGATCAGTGGTGATAATTCTATCTTCTATTTTATTGGTTCTGAGTTCCTTCTCTTCAACTCTGTTCATGTGTCCCTCCATCATGTTGACAACATCAGATACCTTGGACCTCATATTTTGGATCATGGTTTGTTTTTCCAGTGCCTCTAATTCCTCATTAGTTTTATCTGCATTGTTCTAGATTTTTTTTTAAGCTCCTCCTGGTTTTTGTTTGCAGTGTCCTATAATTCTTCAAGTTTAGTTTTCACCCATTGAAAATATTCAATCATTGTTCTTTTAAATTCTGTGTCAGAAAGTTCCTTTAGACTTTCTGGCTTCAGGAAATCCATTGTTGCTGTGTCACTTATTGGGGTGATATCTTGCTTTTGGCTTGTGTGGGGAGTGAGATAATTTGCTTCTTTTGGGACATTGCTGTGGTAGAGTTTGTGTGCCTGAGGCGATAGCCAGTTCTTGATTTGATGTCACTGTTCCAGGTGAAGTTTGGGCAGGCACACAAGTGGATTCACATAGAGTGGGTGCATGTACAGACACCCACACTGGGGCATCACACACACCAATGCACCTTGAAAACCATGAAGCCTTGGTTTTCCTCTTGAAAACTGTGTCTGTCACCCCAATCAAGCTCCAGCGGTCTCACTCCTTCCTGCTTAAGGTATTGGGGGTCCCACAATTGCTCCAGCAATAAGCCATGATCCTCCCCTAAGTACCTCACTCAATTTCCTTCTGTCCTACTTGCTCCTGGTGGGTGGGTCCTGCTGCAGCTCCCTGCTCCCTGCTGCTGTTTTATTGTTTTGACATTATTATATTGCTTGCAGGAAATGCAAATGCAAATCACGATAAATAGAACTTTCCATTCACTAGGATGGCAATTATCAGAAAAATTAAATAGGAAACTGTCCAGTGAAATGCATTTTACAGGAAATACTCCTAACAATGTAATTACACAGAAATGTTCCTAATAATGATGTAAAAAAAGAAACATGAAAAGGACCTAAGAAAAGCAAAGCTGAAAATTATTTTTTTCATATGTACATGTTAGAGATAAATAAGATCATTTTGTATATATATATGTATATACACACACACATACACACACACACACAAAGGAGCAATACAACTGAATAATACAATAATCAAAAGCTGTACAGACCTAACTAAATCTCAAAATGTTTTTAAGTGATACAGTTATAAGTAGAATTTAGATAATTTTTAATAAAAATGAGAGATTTAAAGAAGTATTTATTATCAACAAGTACTGATAGATTATTCAATAAAAAGAAAAAATCATTTATAAGGTTAAATTATAAAATTTCATTTCACAGATTTTAATTGTCATAGTGCAACTTCTATTATTGATAGATGATGCAGGTATATATCCATTAAAATATGGGTTCATATATCACAACTGGCAAGATGCTCAACTTTTCTAAGCCTCAATTCTCTAAATATTGTCATACAGACAGAATTTTTAGTGAAACAAAAAGCTAAAAAAGAAAAGCTTGCCTTGTCCTGCTTGAGAAACAAATATGTCTTGGAGAATTTGCAATCAGGATGCTTCTTTGAAGCAAGGATACTGAAACTTTGTGTCACATACTTTAGGTATGTTGTTTAGAGAGGCGAGACCTTGGAAAAGGACATTATATTGGAAAAGGTGGAGAGTAAATGAAAGAGCGAAAGACCCTCAATGAGGTGGACTGACACAGTGACTGAAACACCAAGTGTATCAGAGATGATGAGTATAGCACAGTATAAAGCAGGGTTCAGATCTCATGTTCACAGTGTTGCTATGAGTAATCGTGGCACTTAATAACAGCAACAACAACAGTTCCATAAGCCATAAAATTGTTCTACTCTTATCCATTTGGAGTTATTTTTCTATATTTAATTTTGAAATTCATGTAAACATGGTGTTTTTCACCTAGACCTTAGTGTGTTGTAGACTTTTAAAAAAAAAAACAGCAGATGCTTTTATTCGAAATAAGCTAATAATATTCTACTCAGTGATCCAATTAAATAAAAACTTAATTGATTGAAATCCCCAAGTCCTTTTGAAGCCCTGGAGTACATCCACCTGCCAGAGGAAACTGAGAAGGTGATTAAAAGCATTTGTTAAAAAAATAAACTTGCAGATTCATTTTTTCACTTATGGCACATGCTGATACATTTTATACTGGGCAGCCTGATTCCTACAAAGCTTTGGATTAAAATGAAAATAATTGAATTGGAAACTTTCCATCTTCCACTTCAGGGAATATTACCCCATCTCATGCTATGTAATCAAATGCCTTTAAAGGGTTCATATATTCAGGTACATTGTTCATGTTCTACTTGGAAAATAATATTGTTTCCTCCACATAAAGTGTCTAAGGACCTCATTTAATTATTTTATGAAGACTTTTAAGCTATATAGAGCACCAAAGAAGTAATAGACTGGGATTTTTTTATTTATACAGTAAAAGCAGAGACAAGTCAAATTGCTCTCTATGTTTTACTGAATATTCTATCTTTTTATATAAAAATTTTATTTTATACTGCTTTACTTACAAGGTTTGTATAGTTTTTCACACCACATCTTTCCCATTTCCTTTACTCCCCACCCCCATCAAATTGTGAAACTATGATTAACCAATCTCCTCCAGCCAATCCTCACCCATCTGCTCCCCCATCCCCACCTTGGATCCTTATACACGTACTACAAAAATGGTCTTATACAGTATTTGTCCTTATAGGACTGAGTCAGTTATCTTAGCATAATGCTCTCCAGTCACTCTCAAGTTAGGTAGTAGTTTACAAAATTGTTGCTCCTGTGTGCTGAATGGTATTCCACCATGTAAATATACCATAATTTCTCAATCCATTCCATTGTGGTTGAATATTTGGGCTGTTCCCACATTCTTGCTATGGTAAATAATGCTGCTAAGGACATTAGTGTACAAGTCTCTTTTTGTGCCTCAGTTGTCATTTTCTCAGGTTATGTTCCCAGCAGTGGAATAGCTGGGTTACTTGGAATTTCTATGGTCAACTTTTTGAGGAAACACCAAACTGCCTTCCAGAGTGGTTTTACCATTTTACAATCCTGCCAACAATGTATGAATTCCTATCTTTCCACATCCTCTCCAACATTTATTACTTGCTGCCCAACTAAATTTTGCTACTGTTACTGGGGTAAGATGATATCTCATTGTGGTTTTGATTTGCATTTCTCTAACAGCCAGTGATTTTGACCATTTCTTCACATGTGTGTTGGGCATCGTAAAGTCATCTTCAGTGAAAAGTCTTTTCATGTCTCTTGCCCATTTTGTAATAGAATTATCAGTATTTTTTCTTCTGGAGGCCCAGGAATATTCTGTAAACTTTTGTTATGAGACCCTTGTCTGAGATGATATTGTCTAATATTTGTTCCCAGTCAGTAGGTTTTCTTTTCACCCTGTTTGAAAAAGTTTTTCATGAGCACTGAGATTTAATCTTTAGAAGGTGCCATCCATCAATTTTACCCTCTTCAGACTGTGCATTTCTGGCTGTATTTGGCAGTCACTTTATACCATAGACTAGGCCATCTTAGCTTGATACCAGTTTGTCTCTTATGAACTTTATGGGTTTTGGTTTTGTTCCCAGGTCTCTGATCCACCTTCAGTTGATTTTTGTGTATGGTATGAGATCCACTTGTGATAAGGTCACTAGTCTCTAAAACCTGGCTGGCCATTCAAAATAACTAATGGACAATTTAGACCAAAATGTCCCGGCGTCTGTCAAATACCTACAGAAACATCATCTCTATGCTTATAAAGCTCATTATTGGCATAATCATAATTAGAGATAATTTTTCAGTCTAATCAATATGTTCTAGGGTTCAAATGATAGGGTCTAAAACTAGGTAAAGAGGTTAATGATGTTGGAAGGACAATTTAGCCTCTTTTTAAAGTGTGACACATAAGGTCATTGTGCATCACAGGTGACTCAATGACACATAACAACAATTAACATATTATGACATGTTTGGAAACAGAAGTGGCATCCACTTCCTAAATAGCATGAACTTTGATAAATGTCAATAGTTGTAGAAGGACTTCAGGCTTTTTGTTTTGGGGGTTGCTATGATTTATGCTTGACTTGAAGACAATCAACAACAAAAACAACATGGACCAGAAGTGTCAGCTT
>NW_006399758.1:32298900-32299691 GCF_000299155.1 Elephantulus edwardii | reverse complement strand
AGAGTATTGAATGTACCATGGACTGCCAAGAAAACAAACAGATTCATCCTAGAGAGGGTTAAACCAGGCTACTTCTTGGAGGCAAGGATTCTGGGACTTCGCCTGACATACTTTAGACATGTTATAAGGAGGGACAGACAGGTCCTGCGAGAGGGACATCATGCTTGGGAGGGTGGAGGGACAGCGCAGGAGGGGAAGGCCCTCTATGAGGTGGATTGATTCAGTGACTGGGGTAATCGGGATAAGAGTGTCAGAGACAGTGCAATTGGCACAGGAGAGAGCAGAATTTAGGGCTGTTGTATACATAGGGTCGCTATGAGTTGCAGGTGACTCGATGGCACATAACAACAACAACAAAGGTTTTTTTAAACTAGAGCCACTTATTGTAGTAGTATTATTTGAGTGAAAGTTTATAAGAAAATTAGTTTAACATTTAACATTCATTCAAATTTTGTCCAATAACACTAATTACAATAAAACTAAAGATTAATGATTTGCTTTATCTTTCTTGAGAAAAAATATTTCCCAAGGTTATAAAGCCAGTGGTAGTTGAATTGATTCTGATCATGACAACTCTGTATAAACTGTTATGGTTGTAAATATAGAATGAGATTGACCATCCTCCATCTATTGAACGTTTGGTAGATTCAAACTGCTGACCTTTTGATTAGCAGTGCAACTTGTTAAACAGTACGCCACAAGGGATATATATAGTTAGATCGATCAATCGGTAGATAGATAGGTATAGAGATAGGGAGAGATAGAGATTATATAAATATGTTGTTGTTGTT
>NW_006399758.1:32246652-32292695 GCF_000299155.1 Elephantulus edwardii | reverse complement strand
GGAGAGACTGGTCTTTAGAGAGGGACATCATGCTGGGTAGAGTGGAGGGAAAGCGCAGGAGGGGAAGACCCTCTCTGAGGTAGATTGATTCAGTGAGTGGGGTAATCGGGATGGGTGTGTCAGAGGCCATGAGATTGGCACAGGAATAGAGCACGGTTTAGGGCTGTTGTACATAGGGTCGCTATGATTCGCAAATGACTCGACGGCACATAACAACAACAACAACAATCAGGATAAAAGGATACTTTGTTTTATTAATGTGTATGTGTACATGCAAAATCTTTATTCTCCTAATGCTTTCTGATATGAATATGATCTTGTAAATAAGAAGACTCAGCAAATAAGATAAAAAACAGGATATAGCATTTTATCTTATGACTCTAGTTAATATGCTTTTACACTTATAAAATTTCTCAAACAATAGTTATCAGGACTAAAGGTTGTGAGCATACTCAGACATAAATTCCTCACCCCTTATTTCTTGACTAACTAAAGTCTTGAGTAGCTTATTCCATCACCTGGCACTTTTGTGCTGGTCAGAGAAGTGTTGTAACACAGGAGGAGATTGCCTATCTTGCTCCTGTGAAGCAGCTAGTGGCTTCAAACTCTCTGCCTTTGGGTTGCCAGCACAAGTCCTTACAACTCAGCCACCAGAGTTTCAGAGAGAGAGATATGCAGAATAGATAGATAGATAGATAGATAGATGATAGATAGATAGAGAGTCTTTGTTGATTGCCTTCAAGTCAAGCACAACTCATAGCCATCCTACAAACAAAAGTCTCGAAGCCCCTCTACAACTATAAACTTTTATCAAAGTTTGTAGGGTTTCCAGAGGCATGTTATTTAGGAAGTGGAAGCCACTTCTGCTTCCAACCCTGTCTTAGTATGCTATTGTTTTTATATGCCAATGAGTTGTTTGTGATGTATAGCGACCCTATGAACAGCAGCTCTGAACCCTTCCCTTGTCCTGAGCCAGTTTCACTAACTCCAACAAACCAACCCCCATCTTTCCAGTCACTGTATCAATCCATCTTTCTTTCACTCTAGCTGCCTTGCCCCGTTACTTCTTTAACTTAAGCTCTTACTGCGGTGAACACTAGTCCCCCACTGGGTTTCCAAGGCTGTCAATCACATGGGAGGAGACTGCTAATTTTTCTCCCATACATTTTAGAACCACCTGTCCACTAGAGGTAAGGCCTTTTGTTTAAGGGTTTTAGTTCCTGTGGACTACTCACCAACTTCTGCAAGTGGGCTTTCTTTACAAAGACAGAAAGAATGTACAGGAAGAGACATGTGGGTTAAGTGAGAAGGTTGTCTTTGCAAAGCTTCATGTCTTTTTCAATGTTGTATCCACAGAAACACAGGGTCATCAACATGAATCATCAATCTGGAGCAACTAAGAATTTCTCTCAAGGGAAATCTCTTTCTGGACTTTGGACATTGAAACTCAATGGGGGGCCACCTATGAGAAGATTCCAACTCTAAGGCAATGAGTTTTTAGTAAGAGAGCTTTATCTCTTTATGAATATAGTTGCTAGGTGCCTTGGAATTGAGTACTACTTACGGTGACCTTATGAACAACAGCTCTGAACCCTATCCTATCCTGTCCTGTCCTGTCCTGTCCTCATAATTTCTGACACACTTGAGCCCATTGCAGCAGTCACTGTTTTGATCTATCTTGCTAAGGGTCTTCTCCTCTTTTGATGACCTTCCAATTTTCCAAGAATGATATCCATTTCCGAAGAATATTCTCTCCTAGAAACATGCTCAAAGTACGTGAGATGAGGCTTCACCATCCTTACTTCTCCATGGAGTATTCTGGTTGCATTTTTCTCCATGACATATCTTCTTGCTCTTTTGGTGGTTCATGGAATACTCTTCTCTAATGCCACAACTCAAAAGTATCTATTCTTCTGTCATCCTTGTTCATTTTCCAGGTCTCGGATGCATACAAAGTGAAAAGACCATGGCCTGAGTCAGCCACTCCTTCGTATAGACTAACATAATTTTCCCTCAGAACTTTGGAAAGGTCCCTAACAGAAGACTTACCCAGTACAATATACCTCCTGATCTCCTAACTACTGATACCAAGACCCTGATTGTGAATCCAAGTAAGATGAAATCATTGACAACTGCAATCTTTTCTTCATCTTTCATGATGCTGCTTATATGTCCAGTGATGAGGATTTTTGTCTTCTTGATGTTGAGATGAAGCCCATATTAAAGGCTGTAATTTTTGTTCTTCTACAGCAAGTGTTTCAAGTCATCCTCATTTTAAGGAAGCAAGATTGTGACATCTGCATAACACAATTTGTTGATGAGTCTTCCTCTGATTCTGATGAGTCCAGTCTCTAAAATTATTTGCTCAGCATGAAGACTGAATAGGTGTGGAGAAAGGATACAACCCTGATAAATACATTTCCTGATTTAAAACCGTGTAGTGTTGTGTTCCTTTGCTCTGTTCAAATGTTTTCTTGTCTAGATGTAAATTCCACATTAATATAATAACTGGGATCCCCATTCTTCTTTATGTTAGCTGTAGTCTGTATGAGTCACATAGCCAAATGCCTTTGCACTGCCAATAAAACACAAATAGGCATTCTTTTGGTGTTCTCTGGTACTAGCTAGGGTCTATCTGACTTCAGCAATTATATCGCTGGTGCTATGACTTCTTCTAAACTCAACTTGAACTTCTGGAAGTTATCTATTAATGTGCTGTTCTAGCCATTTTTGAATGATGTTCACAGTATTTTTCTTGTATACAATATGATATTGTTCAGTATTTTCCACATTCTATTGAATCACCTTTTTAAGGAATGAAAACAAATAGGGATTTCTTCCAGTCAGTCAGCCAAATAGCTGCTCTCCAAATTTCCTAGTATAGACTCATGAGCACATCCAACCAAGACTGTTAGTTGAAACATGTCAATTGGTTTCTCATCTCTTCCTGAGCCCTTATTTTTTTAACCAGTGCCTTCAGTAAAGCTTGAACATCTTCCTTTGTTACCATTGGCTCTTGATCATATGGTACTTCCTGAAATCTTTTACTGTCAACCAATTGTTTTTTGTACAGTGACTCTGTGTATTCTTTTCATCTTCTTTTGATGCTTCCTGGATCATTTAAGATTTTGCCTATATCATTCAGTATTGCAACTTGAAGCTTGACTTTGTTTTTTTCAGTTCTTTAAACTTTAGAAATGCTGAGTGAATTCATTCCTTTTTATTCTCCAAATTAAACTTTTTGCACATTCTGTTACATTTTCCTTTATCTTCTCGTGCTGTCCTTTGCAATCTTCTCTGCATCTCTTTCATTTTGGCATATCTTTGCTTTGTTTTGGCTTCTTGTCACTCCAGTGTAATTTTCAGAGTTTCTTCTGACATCCATATTTGTCTTACATTTTGTGTCTTTTATCAGTGGAATACATGAATATATATGATTATTTGCTTTTTGCCCTATGTTTTGCTAAATTTTCTCTTAAGTGGGATCTTTGGGGCTCTACATTTACACAAAAGAGTACCCTGGTAGTGACAAATTCCAAAGGTATTTTCAAGAAACTAGAGAAAGACCAGATAAAATTATTGTTTCTGTCCATATTAGAACAGAGTATTCCTTGTGTCCACAACCTTTCTGTCAGTTTATTGTGCTATGATTGCTTGTGTGTTGTTGTGATGCTAAAAGTTATGCCTGTAGTATTTTTAAATACCAACAGGATCCTACATAGTATACATGTTTCACTGGAGTGTTCAGACTAAGAGATTGAAACCTTGCTTCTGAAGGTTAGCCAATGTAATCTTTGTCAATCATAACAGAACATTGACTTGCTTGCTTTGAATATCTTATTGTTATAATTAAATGCAGTAGATTTGAGCACAACTGCTAGGAACACTAGGAAAAACAGATCTGAACCCTATTCCATCATGTTATCATCCGTGACACAGTTGAGACATTGCCATAGACACCATCAAACCATTTCATTCAAGGTCTTTCTCTCTTTTGCTGACCCTCCATGCTCTTTTCTGTGCTTGGAAAGAACCTCATGACCTTTCCAGGAGGTATGATGTCTCTTCCAAAGGAATAGGCTCTCTTAACAACATTTCCAAAATATCTGAGACAAAGCTTCAGGATCTTTGCCTCTACCGAGTACTTTGGATGCACTTTCTCCAAGACATATCGGGTTTTTTTTCTCTCCTGATAGTCTGTGGAATATTCTATACTCTTCTCTAACACTGCAACTCAAAGACATTGATTCTTATCCTGTCTGTCACTCTTAGTATTGTCCAGCTCTCAGATGCATTGGAAAGACTAGGGATTGAATCAGGTACACCTTGGTCTTTATACTTACATTATTGTTCTTTAGAACTTTGGAGAAATCCCTGAGAGCAAAATTTCTCAATGTAATAAAATATTCTCTAATTTCTTCGCTGTTGATACCAAGGGTGTTGATTGTGGGTTAAAGCAAGATGAAATTATTTTTAATTTTTTCTTTTTTTCCTATAATCATATTTTATTAATTTTCATAAACATTTACAGAGATTTTGGGTTTCCATTCATTCATTGTTGCACCACTCTCTCTACCCTCCTCCCAATTTGTTCTTGTCCAAATGCCACAGTGCTTGTCAAAGCCAGTTCTGATTAATCTTCTTTGTCAGTGTGTCCTTTGGCATTCCCTATCACTCCTCCCTGAGAGAGACTTCACCCTGAGTCATAAGGAAAAGGGGATGGCGTATTCTCTTAGCTACTTCCTGCTGAAAAGGGACGCTGTGGGTTTCAGGGTGAAGATCTTAATTTCAATCTTTATCTATCATGATGTTTACTATTGGCTCAGAGAATTTTTGTCTTTTTTTTTTTTACTGTAGAAAACATGTATGAGGATACGAAGGGATAAGGGTTAGGAACAGAAGAGTGAAGATGGGCAGGGATGAAACCACAGGGCTGCACAATTTGGTGGGTGGAGGGAGTGGTGAAGTAAATGAGAAAAACCAGTGGGGACAAGAATAGAAAGGGTAATGGTGTGTAGATGATGATGATGTTGATGATGATGATGATGATGATTTTTTTTTAACAAAGAAATTTTCTTTTTCACTTGTGAGTTTTATATTTGGGAATGGGGTGCAGACTTTCTGGCTTCCTCATGCTGAACAGGGGCACTGAGATGAAGGGGGAAAGGGAGCCCACTGTAAAACTTTACCGGTGGTCCAGAGTCGTAGCTGCATGATGTCTTGTTCAGTTAGAAGATATTTTCCTGACATTTTCTGCCCTCTGGACTGCAACATGTTTGCCAAAGTGAGTCCCGTGGCAGTAGATGACTGAACCTTGAGGGTTCATCCTCCTTCACTTCCTTAGTTGACAGTTATATTTCCCTTTTGTCTCTGGAACTGGGCTCAGGGTGAAGATCTGGAGCAAGACTCAGTATTCAGGTTACCTATAGGAAAGGAAGCAAACCTAGAGAGAACAATCTTGTGAGTTACAAAGAGAAGGGCTTTGGAGGTGTTACTTACAGATGTTCTGGGGAAGGTGGTGGAGGAAAATGGCTTAGATAAAACTCCTCTTATACACTAGGCAGCTCTCCCCAGCAAATGACAGCTCTCCCCAGAGGCTGGGTGGTTCCACCTGAGGCCGAGTGTCACACACCAGGGGCTGGATGGTTCTCCCTGGGGACTGGACAGCACACCCTGGGTTTGGCAGCACCCACCCACTAAAGCCCCCCTAAATCTGGATCCTGAACACTATTAAAGACAGTGGCCAGGGACAGCACACCTGGTTCCAGGACCACCATCATCATACCCCTCCCCTTCACCAAATGATCAGACTATAACTCGAAGAAGGCATCACTACCCTCTCCTTCTACAAATGGAGAAGGGCCTTTGAGAGTGGTGAACAGACCCACCCGAGGTTGAAACCGTTCTTGGCAGCAGTAGTCAAGAAATCAAAATATGTGGCGCATTGAAGAGATGTACTGTTCAGGATTCGTTGTTGTTGTTAAGTGTCATCAAGTCATAGACAACTCATAGGAACCCTATGAAGGAAAGACCTGAACACTTTCATAACTTTCATTGTTTCTCTAAGTTCATAGAGTTTCTGGTGAAAAGCTATGTCAGAAGTGTATGCCATTCCTGCTTCCAAGCTTGTTTTAACCTAAGAGCTCCATCAAACACTGTCCACCATGGGTAACCATTATCGCATTTGTCACATCAGTGTCACAGTGAGCAGTGATATACCACTTAGAAGAGTGTTTGACTAAAAGCAATTAAAAGAAGGCCAGAGGGCTGCAGATTAAAATCACTGACCTTTGGTTTGGTAGAATAACTTTCTATCTACTAGGCCCACAGAGCTCTCTCTGTGGCTCACAGCAATTCTATGAACAATAGATGTAGTTCCCGCCCTATGCTAGGCCATCCCCACAATCTGAGGCACGCTGAAGACTGTTGATACAGTCACCGTATCAATCCATCATGCTGTGGATCTTCTTTTCTTCTCTGACCTATCCAAGGAAATTTTCACTGACAGCAGATACTCTTCTGTACTTAGTCCTTTCTCTCCCATGGGTCCATTGCGCCACCTCCACCCACACTCTCCCCTACCCCCACAATGTCCCTTCCTGTTTTCTGGGCCCACAGCCGCTGGCATCCACTCCTGCTGGCTGTGTGGAGTCTCTATCTCACTGGCCTTGGGGCCTGATGCCTGCCTCCCGGTCCAGGCTAGGGGACTTGTGGGCTTCAGCCATGGCGGCCCTGCAGGGTTGAAGCAGTGCGGGCTCGGCAGCTGGTAGCAGGCAGAAGTGGGACTCACCCGTGTTTTTTCGAGAATCTTTGTCCTCTTGATGCTGCGTCTCAATCCATATTGGAGACCAGTAGTCAAATGTCTGGCTGTTTAGGTATATATAATCTGCGTACTGTGGAGAGCCATGGTGGTCCATTTCTATGTGGCTTTTCACACCTCCAGCTCCTTATGCTCCTTCCTCCGCTGCTGCCACCTTGGTTCTCCTTCAGTGTTCCCATTCTTAAGAAAGATAATCGAGAATGATTGTATAAAACACAATGTGAATGAACAACAGTGTAAAATACAATGTATATGAATTTTGTAAGCAAACAAACAAATATAAAAAATGTGATCCAACAGTATGTAGAAATTATAAAAAGTTATCATTATATCACATGCAAAAAAAATGTTGTTGAAGACCTGGCAAAACTGGCTAGAACAGGGCATTGACAGAGAACTGCCAGAATTTCAGTCTGGGTTTAGAAGAAGATGGGTCACCAGGAATATCATTGCTGATATTCTGGATGAAAGCAGAAAATACCAGACGAATGTCTGTTTGTGTTTTATTGACTCTACAAAGGCATTTAACTGTGTGGGTCATCACAAACTTGCTAACATTGAGAAGAATGGGAACTGTAAAACAATTATATATGTATGAAACCTATACCTAGACCAAGAAGCTGTTGTCTGAACAGAGAAAGGAAAAACTGGATAGCATATGTTAGGAGCATTCAATCACTAGAGGATAATATAATTATTGGTAAAATAGAAGGCAAGCAATATCACTTTGGGTAAAATTGTTAGGTATTTTACTTGCTGTTATGTGCCATTGAGTTGCGTATGACTGATAGCGAGCCTATGGACATTAGGGCCGAACCCAGCCCTATCCAGAGCCAATCTCACCATCTCCAACAGACCTAAGCCCATTTCCCCAGTCAGTGAGTCAATCTATCTCATCCTGCATCTTCCTCTCCTGCTCTGTCCCTTCACTCTCCCAAGAATTATGTCCTCCAAGGACTGGTCCCGCCTCACCATGTGCTCCAAGTATGAGACAGAGCTTCAAAATCCTTGCCTCCAGGGAACAGCTTTGTTTCACCTCTCCAGGACAGACTTATTTCTTCTCCTCATAGTCAACAGTATGTTCCACACTCATTTCCAGCGCTATAACTCAAAAGCATCAATCCTTCTTCTATCATCCTTACTAATTGCCCAGCTTTCTGATGCATATCAAGACTAAGGCATGTATCATGTATTGTACTTACAAGAACAAAATTGAATATGCTAATTATTTTGATAATGATTCAGGACTGTTAATATTTTTTCTGTTGTAAGATCAGTTGGAGTTGGACTTGATCAGACAAGCTTTTGTCTTCTTCTAACACAAATCTCAATCTCTTATCCAGTGCCAAATTGATTCCAACTCATAGTGATCCTACATTGGGTTCTGAAGCTGTAAATTTTTCTGAGAGGAGATTACCCATCTTCTGAGTTTGAATCCACCAGTAGCTCCTCAGGAGAAAGATGAATAGTTTCTTTCTCTTAATATTTACAGTCTCCAATGAAATAATTGTGTGAAGGATTGTGTAAAATACAATGTATACAAATTTTGTGTGCAAACAATATAAAATTAAAAAATACAAAAAGATTTACAGTCTTACAAGCCAATGGAAGGTTGTTATGAGTTAAAATTGACTGGATAACATTCACTTATACAGAGGCTTCATTCCAAATTCCTTTGAATGATACAAATGGCTTTCAGTGACTGCCTTAGCTTGCCTCATGAAACTTACCTCTTTCAGTTTCCTGCACCTAATCTTGCATAATCATTCTAAAACACTGGTAATTACTTAATAAAATCCTCTTTCTTCTGTAATACTCCTTTGTACCTACTGAATGTGAAATACCTTCTTATCCTTTAAGACAACCTCTATTAATATATAACCTCTATGAAACTTTTAAAAAGCCCAGATAAAATTGATTATTCCTTTCTTGGTGCTATTTCCATGACTTAAACATACCTTTATTATTTTGGTAAATGTTAGGCAGAAAAGCAGCATTCATTCAATAAACTCAGCATGTCTCAAGGTGACTATTTTGAATGACAACACATATTTGTATCCTGATACACTTGTTAAAAACTCCATTTCATTACTTTATATTCACAGTGTATGTATACCAAGTCTGGTGTGGGATTTGGACATGGCAAATTAGCGACTGCTGTTTAGAGATTAATGTTATTTGTGGGAACATATTTTCTACTATTAAATTGAGCATCTACACTCTGCAGAGACTTGTATCAAGATTGCACATTTAATAATGCAGTGGATGCCTGCCAATTTTCAGCAAATAGCAGTTTCAGAAGAAACTGGTAACATCTTGCTAATTCTATTTATTACTTGATAGAACATGCTATTTGGTAAAATGATAACAAATATTTAATGTTTTGTTAAATGTTTTCTACAGATGCCTCATCAAAAGACCTGACATTTAAAAATCTTTTTCATAAAGTATTTGCTAGATTTTAGTGATGTAAATAAAGGAGAAGAAAAAAAGATGGCAACATGTGTTTCACCTTTCAGAAACATATATCTCACAATCTTAACTGAAACAAACAAAAAGGACATTTTATCTCTATGAAGCAGAAACATACATAGCAAAACAAATTCTATAACAAAAGATGGTAAGTCTTTGGAGCTAATCAAATTTACCTTTAATCTGGAAATCTCTGGCAATGACATTTGACAGCAGTGAATAAGTAAATGACCAGGAAACTTCAGAAAACATTGCATAGTTTATATATACTATATATTTAAATAAGGTTAACTCTGATACTTTGAATCATATATTTTCAGTAAAGTATTGAAATAACTTGATGCTTTGTCACAAGCTTTTATTTAGTCTATTAAGAATTTTAAAAATAAAGCTTATTCTAGCTTGGGTATGGAGAATACATGAAATGATAAAGAAAAGAAGGTCCCTTTTCTCAATGTTAAAATTGTGTAGAAGACAGAACAACATACAAAAATTATGACATACAAAAAATGTGTATAGAAACAGCGAGAACCCATTTGGTTAATGCTCAACCAACTAGATGAATGGACAAAGGGTAGGTAGAGACTCAATATTATTCTCATGACTGTCAACAAAGGTTCATTGTATTTAAACATGAAGTTAATTCTCCAAGTTAATTCTTAATGCTAAGAAGTATTGTCTAAAGAGTTAATTTTTCTAATTTTTAGAAAAAGTTAAACAGAAACAAAACAATACAGTTTCATGTGAATAAATGATGGTAGATAGGCTTCTGATTGCCCTGAAACCTACAGTGTCCCTTTTCGGCAGGAAGTAGCTAAGAGAATATGCCATCCCCTTTTCCTTATGAATCAGGGTGAAATCTCTCTCAGGAAGGAGTGATAGGGAATGGCAAAGGACACACTGACAAAGGAGATTAATCAGGACTGGTTTTGACAAGCACTGTGGCAATGGGACAATTAAAACAGACTTTCAAGGAATATTCAACCTGAAACCTTCTGATTATATGGAGATTTTTGAAAGTATTTCTTTGAGTTTATTATGTTTAATTTGTTTGCTTGTGTATAAAGGATGCTCATCTATATAATAACATAATTACAATAAAAACAAAAGGCGCAAAATATGGGAAGCCAATACCAAATATTTATAATAAACGGAATGCTATTTTTTTAAAAAAAGAAATATGTCAGTCAGTATTTCATAATACATGAGACATGTTAAAATTGTTCAATAAAGTTTAGGTTTATAAATAAAAAAATAGTTAAACAGAAACAAAACAACACAGTTTCATGTGAATAAATAACATTAGATAGGCTTCTGATTGCCAGAAGCCTCCATGCAGTGGATAAGGATGACAGGAAATTCCATGCCTTTGGATTGTGGTGTTGGGGGAGGAGTACTGAATATCCTATGGACTGCCAAAAGAACAATCAAGTCTGTCTTGGAGAAAGTGCAACCAAGGTGTTCCTCAAGGCAAGCATGGTGAAATTTCATCTTATACATTTTGGGCATGCTGTCAGGAGGGACCAGTCCTTGGAAAAAGACGTCATGCTGGGAAAATGGGGGTGGAAGAGTCAGACAAAGTGAGGAAAACCCTTAACAAGATGAGTTGACACTGTATATCAATTGTTACAATAACTGTAACAATGGACTTGAACATATCAGAGTTAGTGAAGATGGTGCATGATAGGGCAAGGTTCAGATATGTTGTTCATATGGTTGCTATGAATTGTAGTTGTTAATCCAATAGCAACTTCCATCTTCCCCAGTTCTTAGTTTTGTAGTACTGCCTGGATATCAGAAGTCTCATATGCATGCTTGTTGTTGTTGTTATTTGCTATCGAGTCATTTGCGACTCATAGTGAACCTATGTACAACAGCCCTAAACTCTGCTCTATCCTGTGCCAATTCCATTGCCTCTGACACACCCATCCCGATTACCTCAGTCACTGAATCAATCCACCTCATAGAGGGTCTGCCCCTCCTGCACTATCCCTCCACCCTACCAAGCATGATGTCCCTCTCCAAGGACCTGTCCCTCCTTGCAACATGTCCAAAGGATGTCACGATAAGCTTCAAAACCAAAAAATAACAAAAAAAACCTCCACAAAAAAACCCCACCCCAAAACCCCCAAAGTCAAACCAAACCAAAACCAAAACACCAAACAACAAACCAATAAAACAAACAAACTCCCCCACCCCAGCCCCCAAACCAACCAACCAACCAACCAATCAATCCCTGCACATATGTTTGGGTGGAATGCCTCTCTTCTTAATAAAGTTTTATTAAGAACTAATTAGTAAATTAATATATTCAGATGTGTTTTCCTTTGAAGCTATACATGCTTCATCCATGAATCTCTCTGTTTTTACCTATGTATTCCGCATTGTCACACACTACTTACAGCAAAGATACACTGTTTTCTTTTATCAAAGGCTGGGAGATGTTGGAAAAGGCAACAAATACATGGTTTTCTAAGATAATGCTAATAAAGATAATCTTTCCAAAGTACAAAAAATAAGATAACAAATAAACATTACTGTCATAACATTTATCGTAGCAAATGCATCAACAAGAAACTGGAAGTTAGAAACTGAAATAGAAGTATGAAAAAAGGGCTCAGAGAATATAGATGAGATGGTAGATGATTTTTACTATATGTGGGAAATACAAGAGAAGGCACAGTGATGTCTGAACTAACCTTAAAGATGTTGTTTGGGGCTGTGGAGTTGGAACTGATTTATAGCTGACTCTCCAGTAGATTTTCAGAGGCAGTAAATCTCATAGAAGGAGATTTCCTGTCTTTTTGCCACAGACTATTAGGTGAATTCAAACTTCTTGCCGTGAGGTTAACACACAACTTCTTACCACTAGGCCACCAAGGCTTCCTAACCTTAAACATATATTGTATATGTAATCAAAACAAAACTCATTGCAATTTGAGTTGGTTATGATTTATGTCATGTCATATCATTTGTTGTTTAATTGGAACCAACTCATAGCTAACCTTCCTGCAAATTTTCTGAGGCAATAAATCTTGTGGAAGGAGATGGTCCATCTTTCTCCCTTGGAGCAGCTGGTGCATTCAGATTGCATGCCTTTGTGTTGGTAGCTTAACTCCATAACTACTAGGTCACGAGAGCTCCCCTGATGAGTCATACAGACCTCTTTTAAAACAGAGTAGAACTGCCTTATAGTATATCCAAACGATTTTTTGTCTGATTCACAATGGCCAGTTCCAGTTCTTCTCAGCTCGTCAATGTCTGAGGACTTTAACCTCACTTGCATTCTATTTTAAACAATATCCAATTTTTCTAGATCTATATATTGTGCACACCATGTTCTGATTATTTTTTAATGCAGATATTGCAGTTCCTTATATGTTTTTCCATTGATTTGCTTACAAAGTTTGTATAAATTGTGTTTCACACTATTCTACATTCACATTGTGTTTTATACAATCATTCTCATGCATTATGTTTTGTAAAAATAATCACCATTTGACCTTGTCCATAATTACCCTGCCTTTTTACTAGGATTCTTCCCATCTCCCTCGCCTCCTCCCTCCACCCATCAAACTGTGCACCCCTGTGGTTATGCCCTTACCCATCATCAGCCTCTCCCTCTTGAGCTCCCACACGTTTTACTAATTATCCTTCTATTTTTTAAAAAAATTATTTTATTATTTGCTGTGTGTGTACCATCAAATCAGGTCTGTCTGGTACAGGAGAAGATTGTTCCTCCTTCTCCAGCAGAGCATCTGGTGGATTCAAACCGTGTACCCCCGGAATTGCAGTGCAGCTTCCTGCCACTAGACCACCAGAGTTCCCTTATCCTTCTATTTTTATAATAACGATCTTATGCGGTATTTGTCCAATGAGGCTGTGTTAGTTCACTCAGCATAATGCGCTTCAGCTTCTCACATGTTACATAGTTTTAAAATATAAGTATATTTTAAAGTTTATATAGTTATATAGTTTTGCAATATATGTCTTTTAAATAGCACAGTACAGTATTTAGACTTTTGCAGTCTGAAATTGATAAAATATGCAATCAATTAATCAAAGATGCATTAATAATAATTGGTGACTGGAATTCAAAAGTTGAAAGCAAGAAGAAAAATTGGTGGTTGGAAAACATGGCATTGATGACAGAAATGTGATTGGAGACTAAATAAAGAATTTTGTACAAGGAAGGATTTATTCATTGCAAATACTTTTTAACAAAAAGACCCCATAAGCACTAACAATATGAAGAAGACTATGGCATGAGAGCTCGAAGACTAAAACTTGCATTATGCAGATGACACAGCCTTGCTGAAGGTGAACTTAAAGCACTTGCTGTAGAAGATCAGAGACTATAGTTTTCAACATAAGTTATATCACAAAATCAAGAAAACAAAAGTCTTCACCCCTGGACCTCTATACAGTATTATTATAGATAGAGAAAATTTTAAATTTATCAATTATTTCATTTTACTGTATCCACAATCATTTCCTAGCATAGCAATAGACAGGAAATAAAAAAAGATATTGCTTTGGGGGAATATGCTGTCAAGGACCTGTCCAAACTTCTGAAGAGTAAGGATGGAAGTTTAAAGACATCCAAGCCATGTTATTTTCATTTGCTTCCTATGCATTTGAAGACTGGACAATGAATAAGAAAGACAGAAGAAGAATCAATGTGTTGCAGTGTTGAAGAATCAAATATTGCAGTGTTGGAGAAGAGTACTGATTATCCCAGGGGCTGCCAAAGGAACAAACACATTTGTCTTAAAAGAAGTTCAATCAGGTGTTCCTTAGAGCAAGGATGGTGAAGCTTCATGTCAATTACTTTGGGCATATTTTCAGGAAGAACATGGAGAGAAACGTCACGCTGGGAAAGGTAAAGGGGCACCGAAAGAGAGGAGGACATTCTCGACAGCATGGGTTGACACAGAAACGGCTACCACAGTGAGTCTGAGTGTGGAGATTACACATTTCTATCATGAAGATGGCAAGGTATGGGGCAAGGTTCAGCAGTGTCTCTCTGGAGACTAAGGTGCGCCTGATACAGGTCATGGTATTTGCAATTGCTTGTTATGCATCAGAGAGTTGGACAATGACTAGGGAGGACGGAAGGAGAGTGGATGCTTTTGAGCTGTGGTGCTGGAGAAGGGTACTGAATGTACCCTGGACTGCCAGGAAAACAAACGGATTTATCTTGGAGAGGATTAAACCAAGCTGCTCCTTGGAGGCAAGGATTCTGGGGCTTCGTCTGACATACTTTGGACATGTTGCCAGGAGGGACGGGTCCTTGGAGAGGGACATCATGCTTGGGAGGGTGGAGGGACAGCGCAGGAGGGGAAGACCCTCTATGAGATGGATTGATTCGGTGACTGGGGTAATCGGGATGGGTGTGTCAGAGGCGGTGCGGTTGGCGCAGGATAGAGCAGGGTTTAGAGCTGTTGTGCATAGGGTCGCTATGAGTCGGAAACGACTCGATGGCACATAACAACAACAACAACATCTCTTTTTGTTAACTTGATGATACCTAACAACAACAATAACAACATAGGATATCCAAGGCTCTAATACTTTACAGAAACAGACTATTACATCTTTCTCTCTTATAGTTGGTTCAAACGATCATCCTTTCAGTTAACAAACCATATCATCAGGACTCCTATTGAGTATATATTAACATCAAACTAAACCCACTGCTATTCAGTTGAATCCAATTCATTGTGACTATGTAGGACAGAGTAGAATGTAGGTTTTCCAGGGCTATGAATCTTTATGGAATGAAACTACCACATCTTTGTCCTGTTGGATGGCAGGCTAACTGGAACCATCGACATTTTAATTAGTGGCCAAATTCTTTAATTACTATGTTAAAAAAAGTCAAACTTACATTTCTTTATAAGTAATTTTGAACTGTGTCTATCTGTAGTCTACTTTTTTTTGAGATACAGTAAGTATATACTATTATGAGTGAGTCATTGGTTTGTCATTAATATTTTGTGAGAGAAATAAAATTCAGCTTGCATATTGGATAATTTTTTTAATTTATGTAGAAAATAACTCAATGATAGAACAAGGAGAGAAGATATTTTGAGTCCTGGGACTCAAGGAAGCCTTAGATGATGTGGCATAAGAAAGTTGGACAGATTTAGAAAATTAAGATAAAGCCTTTGTGGATAATGAGCTAAAAAAGTTATAGCAGAACAATCATGACTGACAGGCTATGGAGTCCGAACATTGATTCTGGCCTCGTAAATGGAATAAAAGCTTTTTCACAGGGCAGAAAACTGTAAAAATAATATTGTGAGAGACTCTGCTTAAAGTGGTGGCCTGAATGCATTAAGAAGAGAGCTTTTAAAAACATTAGCATCAGTTTAGATAACTCTTTCACAGAAAGTAACAACAGTGTTGGGGTACTCAGGTTTAAAGAGAAAAGTGTAGGAGAGTATGAATGGGATGGTGGGTCATACCCTACCTCTACTTGAGTGGAGAGGCAGGTCATCCTGACCTAGAGGTGACTGGGCATATACGGAGAGCTTGGCAATAATTAGATCAAAATAGATCTAACATGATGACAAACCACAAAGAGTAAAAAAGGTACATTCCCAAAGCAGTGATGGCAACAACAATAGGACAAATACTGTATATTTATTGTAGAATGAGTATGAGGATCTAAGGAGGGGGAGGGTGGAAGCAGAGGGATGAGTATGGGTGAGGAGGGGGGTTAAGCATAGGGTCGTACAATTTGATGGGTGGGGAGTGTGCGTGACGGAAATGGGAAAGATCCAGCATGAAAAACAATGTATTTCAACTTTGTAAATAAACCAGTATAAGACAGATGGGGGAAAAAAGAAAGTAAAGGATTGTATTCTACATGTATTGAAGCTCAACATCAAGAAGACAAAAGTTCTCACCACTGGGCCAATTGACAGCACCATATAGATGGGGAAGGGATTGAGGTCGTTGACTATTTCAGCTTGCTCGGGCTCCACAATTAACCCTCTTGGTGCCAGTAATCAGGAAATCAAAAGATGAATTTCACAGGAAAAATCTGCTGCCAGGGACCTCTCCAGAATACTGAGAAACAATGAAGTCAGTCTAGAGACTAAGGTGTGCCTGATCCAGGTCCATGGTCTTCACAATTACTTGTTAAGCATCTGAGAGGTGGACAATGACTATGGATGACAGAAGAAACTATGCCTTTGAGTTGTGATGCTGGAGAAGAGAAGTTAGGATTTTGAAGCTCTGTCTCACATACTTTGGGCATGTGGCCAGGAGGGACTGACCCATCCTTGGAGAAAGACATCATGCTCGGAAGGGTGGAGGACAGTGCAGGAGAGGAAGACCCTGATGAGACATAGATTGACACAGTAACTGGGGTAATGGGACAGGTGTGTCAGATTTAGCGAGTTTGGCTCAGGATAGGGCAGGCTTCAGAGCTGTTGTACATTGAGTCACTATGAGTCACAAGTGACACAATGACACATAACAACAACAACAACTCATGTTTTAAAAATAATCCATGAGCCTCAAATTATGTTTCTGTATTATACGATTTAGAGAGACTATGCAGTAACCATGTACAGTATCTTCAGCTGGCAAACGCAATTATAGCTGTAGAATGGAGAGCAGGTAGTAAGTACATACTGATGTTTGAGAGAAACATTTTGCACGTGAGCAAAAATTGCAGAATTTTTAGGGTGTGTCAAACGTCTGCATATAGTGACTGTGGGCTGACCGATTATCCCTTGTCTTCATATCACTCTGCTCTCCCAGTGAGCCACAGATTGTGAAAATGCTGTGGAATGTGACCAGCCCACCAACAAAAGCACAAGTAGATTGAGCTAAGGAGAGAGTCTTCTGTAAAAAATATTTGTATATTTGTTATCCGGCCAGGTCCTCTTTTTAGAATCTGCATTCTTTTCTGGATGCCTTGACTTCCTAAATGATTTTTGTATATATTTAATCCTAAATGATTTTTGTATATATTTCATATTTGTATATATTAAAGTTCACTCTTTGTCTTATAAAATTCTATAGGTCACTGCGTCATATAGTATAGTTCTACCACCCTAAAAAATTCTCTATTACCTTTTCCTCCAACTCTGGTAACCACTAATCTTGTTACTATCTTTAATTTCAACTTTTCTACAATTTCTTATAGTTGGACCTAAAGCTTATATCCTTTTCAGGTTGGTTTCTTTCAAGCAGCAGTAAGTATTCATGTTTCTTTCATGCCTTTTGGTAACTTGACAGCTCATTTCTGTTCATCTCTGAATTATCTTTCTTGCTATGAATGTGCCATACATTCATATTTCTTGTTGGTTTCTCAGTGTTATTAAAGCCCTTATGGTGTGATGGTAAAGTGCTGAGGAGGAGAAGTGGTTTACAGGTTTATGATTAAATCTGCCTTTTAGTGGGCTTGAGACCCAAGACTGTGACTTTCAGAAGTGTTTCTCACCCTTTTTATCCTTTCCTCTGAGGAGTCTTGGTTGTCCATGGTTAAGTGTTGGGCTTCTTATTAAAACTTGCTGGTTTGAACTCATCCCATAACTCCAAATGATACAGATGAAACAGTTCTGTTTCAGGATAGATTACAGACAAGAAAATCCTTTGGGGCCTTAAGCTCTATCACAAATGATTGGCATGAACTTGATAGCATCCGACATCAACAGTTTAGACTGCAGGGCTTGGAGTTGGCAAGTCACTATAGGTAGATAGGGTTTTGGTAAAAAAATTTCCTTTCAACAATAGGTTTATGGAGAATAGTCATATTTCTTTTTTTAATTTATTGATATTTTAATGAAAGTTTATAGAGAACTTGGATTTTCATTCATTCGTCACTGTACATTTTCCTCCTTGTCCACCCTCCCCCCAGTTGGCTTTTTTCTTTGGAAAAACAATTCTTTCATTGTTATACAGACACTGCCCTCCCTCTCCCCCAAAGTAAAGTCCTCTTTACCATGCACCTCTTATTCTGGACTCTTGTCATGCCAATAATACCTAATCATATATTCTGTTTAGAGAATAGTAATATTTCAAAAGATTTCTTCTCCCTTATAGACTATGCCAGAAATATGAGGACATTTTTCTGGGATTTTAGTTCATAATAAATTGTACTGCTAATTTAAAGATGAACCTCCCTGGTGGTTGGAATCCCCCAACGGCTATGATGAAGAAAGATTGACAATATCCTCCCTTCTACAATATTCTCCTTTGTGATTTACAGCCTTGGAAACCCAATGGAAGGTCGGTTATGAGTCAACTCCAACTCCATGGCAATGAGACTCTCTTGAGAACCTGATAAGATTCCTTATAGTCAAAGACATAAAAGTGTAAGGGCTTCTGTTAGACTGGACCCCTGTTTCTCTTTCTCTTGCTACTCCACACTTCAAAACCAAACCAAAACCCACAGCCTTAAAGATGCTTCCAAATCACAGTGTCCCTCCATTGGATTTTTGAGTTTGTAAATCTTTATGGGCCCAAAGGAGTGGGAACTATTTACATTTTTCTTAGTAGTCTCATCTCATGCATTTTACGCTATACCACCAAGGTTTCTCCAGTAATTCATGGAAGTTACTATGCAAAAGTTGCTACTAGTTAATGGCACAGTGACTTTTGCCTTTAAGTATCAGATCTCCTCTGTGAGTCTCCGTTTCCCTGTCTCTTTAGATTTCAGGGTGGTGTTTTGCCCTGTGACATCAGGTCCCTGGTGCATCTAAGAAAAGTCATTAATGTGCATTTTGTTCCCCTTTGTTTAAGAACAGAAATGATGTTACCTAAACTCTGCGTGTCGAACTTGAAACTGAAAATCCTCCAACCAGTTTTTATGTTTTTAAAATATTTTATAATACGTTTACAGTATGTTTCATTTATGTACATTGTTTTATACAGTCTTTCATTTACATTGTGTT
Source organism: Elephantulus edwardii (assembly GCF_000299155.1). NCBI lineage: Eukaryota > Metazoa > Chordata > Mammalia > Macroscelidea > Macroscelididae > Elephantulus > Elephantulus edwardii. The sequence continues at coordinate 32,273,489 of NW_006399758.1, read as the reverse complement.
TCATACAATCATTCATATACATTCTATTTTACATTCTTTTTTTATACTAGTTTTTTTACAAAATTTGAATACATTGTTTTTCACACAAGATCTTTCCCATTTTCCTCATCCATCAAATTGTATGACCCCATGATTTATCCCTACCTCCCATACATTTTCATTCCTCTGGTTCCCCCCCATCAGATCCTCATACTTATTCCTTTTCCAACCTTCTTTTGAACGTTTATCTAAACAAAAATAGTTTGAACTGTTATGGGTCACTCTTAACATATTCTTCCCAAATCTGTTAGTAATGTGTGTTCCTATGACTCTTTTACATGGATTTTTGTGTTAGCCAGTGCATCATGCATTTGTATATATTTGTGGCACATAATTTATTAGTGTCTGTCAATATATGAATGGTCCTAGGAGACTCAAATGATTTGTGCCGGACTGCTAACATAAAGATTGACATTTCTAATCCACCTACCGATACTGTAGAAGAATTTTGTGGTAATTGTTCCCATTAAAATAAGGTAAAAGACAAGAAAACTTGATGAATTATTTCTACCCTACAACACATGGCCTCACCATGAATTAGAATTGACTTGATGGTCATAGGCCCGGCCTTGAGATCAATATTCTTTGTCTTAGTGTTTTCCCTTCTAGGAATCTGTACTACAAAAAGATGAACAGCAGTATTTCAACTAAAGGTGGACCAGGATGTTCTTTAGGGAATTGCACTGGTACTACTCAAACACCCAAATGGCTGTGCAATGGGTGCTGTGGAGAGGATTAAAGAGCCCTCATGGCTAATCCTGAGGAAGCAGCTAATCATTCAGTGTGAACTGAGAGGCTGGCAATTCGAATTTGCCAGCTGCTCCGGCTTTCCACAAGGACTCAACCTGGAAACCCCATGGACTTTGACAAAGAGTCTTCTCTGACACAGGACCAGTATCAGCAAGCAGTAGGCTTGGAGCAGAGGATCCCTGTGTTACATAGAAGATTGGCTTGATCAGCTCACAATTAACTGAAATAAGAAACCCTTGACTTGCTCAAAAAAAAGAAAGGGAGAAGAATTTCTGCCTTCTCTTCACTTTTCTCCTCCATTTGGCACATACTGCAAAGCTCTATGAAGGGAGTTGGATTGAGGTGAGCATCAAGAAGGAGCCTCTGGTCCTGATAATTGATAAAGAATCTAGTCTGCCTCCTGCACCTTCACTGCTCACAGAATGCTCAGTGATTCCACCTACAGCACATGCTTTTATCTAGTAGATATTTTCATCATCACAGAAATAGCTAAAATCACCAGCAGGCAGAATGAATCTTGTTTCCTATTATAAATGAGATTGAGATTGTTAACAACTTTAGTCTGCTTGGCTCCACAGTCAACACTCTTGACACTCTTGTGCCCATTACTTTGCCATTCATTGATAAATTCTCTTCATCCATTGTCATCTAAGTGCCATCAGCCCCACATGGACTCCACCAGCATCTCTATAAACTTAGCGTACATTAAAATAATGATGTGTTTCTCTCTAGGGTAAAGGGTAGCTTTCTTGTAACCGCTCATAAAGAATTTGAGTTACTTGAGTTTAGGATTGATCCTCAGCTGTGACACAAGCCCACTGTGTGTGCAGTTTCTGTCTGAATCTCTCCGACTTCCTCCTGTGAACTCAGGCCAGGGGGATCTGACACAGATGTGGTGCCATGATGCTTCCTGAATTTTGTCTGTGACCTGGATGCTTGTGTTTTCTGCCAACATCCAGAAAATAGCAATTGGTTAACTAACTGCAGTAGAATATCACCACTCTTGACAAGGGCGACTCATTTCATCATTCCCTCCAAGCAAGTTCTTTAATAATTATGTTTTTATTAGCTGTAATTAGCATTTTTCATTTTCAAAGCATGCTTTGAAGATAGACTATTTTAAAATGCAAAAATCTATTGACCTCTTTACTGCTGAAATAAAAAAATAGTATGGAATTTGCTGTGAGTTTATTAATGACTTGATGTACATAGATAAGTGCTTGAGTTACTGGAGCAGGTAGTAATGGGCTTACTAGTAGTTAAAAAACCTCTTAGTTAACATAGCGATAATAAAAGAATCTGTCTCTTCCATTTCTTTCTTCAGTCCTCTAGGATACAGTAGATGGTTCTGTGTCTATTTAGTGATTTAAGAGGAAAGATTTATTTCCCCCTGTGTGGCATTGTTCTTCCTAGTGAATTGTTCAATTTTCTTTCTTTATTCATTCTGGAATATCTTCTGTAACTCTATTGTAAAGACATTTGCTTTTATATTATTTAAGATCAAGAAGAAGTATTCGATTTATTGAGCCATATATCAATTCTATGTCGTCTTTTCTTCAGTCTGTTGACAAAAATTGCTTTTTAAAAATTGATATTTATTGTAAGAGAGTAGGTATATGACAGTCAGTAGCTTGGAGAGGAAAATATATTTTATATATCTAGAGATGACATTTTCCTTAGTATTATTTTTATTGTTTCCCTCCATTGTTTTGTATTTATTATATGTTTGGAATAAATATCTAAATCTTATAAAAATACACAGATAGTTTCCCAGATATCTTTGGACCCATGGACAATAAAGAAAACAAATTTCTAATATTCACATGCATACTGGTAGATTTGATAGACACTGATGAGGAAATTAAGATACAGAAAAGTAGTGATTTGGTTAAGGTCAAAGAGCTAGCCACCTGACAGGGAAAATTTGTCACATAAGAAGTCCATTAACCACACTCTCTACTTCTCCACTTTCAAAACCCCCTCACTTTCCTATCATTGTCGGATCTTATAATTTAAGATAACACAGAAGAAGGATAGTCAGGCAAGATTTTAAAATAAAGGCAAAGGATGTGATATGCCAGGAGAGAGAGTTCAAATACCAAAGAGGTCTTTTTCTAGTTAGAAATAATTAGACATTAGCATAGAGTCACCACAGACAAGGCACAATCACCCTACTCTTGCATGGACCTGGAAATGTCATTGTTGCAGGCTTCCACACATTTTCTACTACTAGTGCTACTGCTGCTGCTGCTTGCTCGCTCTCACCTTCTCTCACCCCCTCACCCTTACTCCCACCCCCTTGTCTCTTTTTTTAGCTAGTTTTCTCTTAGGAGCCTTGACATGTAGGGGATTCCTTGTTGGCTATAACTGAAAAATTAGTGGTTCAACTCCACCAACATCTGTGGAGACAGATGAGCAGCTTCCTGACTTGTTAACATACAAAACAAACACACACAAAATTCCCCATTACATGTAGGCCTGAAGGCTAACTGCAGAAATAGAGAGAAAGTCATCATGAGCCAGGATGACTCCAGGGCAGAGCATTTGAGTTTTCTTCAGAGAAGCAGCGGTGCCATACTGCAATCTGTACTGGGCTGGTAACCAAATGTTTTGTGTTTTGAATCCTCCAGTCACGTTTCACCAAGGAAGACGAGGCAGCAACTTGTTCTGGTAGAAATGAATGGAAAGAACCAACTAGACTGCCAGTAGGGCTTTTTAATTTATTTTTATCTATCATCTATCTATCTATCTATCTATCTATCTATCTATCTATCTATCTATCTAATCTATTATCTATTTATCTATCTTTTTATAATTTTTTTTTCTTTTCTAGGGAGTATCAGTGGAAGAATTCTCAGTCTCACTTTCAATGTGTGAATTCAGAATGATGAGTTTAATCTTCAATCCTGAATAATGTGCCTCATACGTAGCAGGGAACTTCGGTGGCTGAGTGGTAAGGAAGTGCGCTGTCATACTGAAAGCATGTGGTTTGACCGCGACATCTACTCCATGGGAGAAAGATGGGCAGTCTTCCCCCACGTGATTTACTGCCTCTGAAAACCTGCTGCAGGGCCAGCTATGAGTTAGTTCTGACTGGTGGGAACATAACAACACTTGGCTGTCGGTGGAGTCAACCTAAATTGGGACTACCACGAGTCCGTGGCAGCTTGCAGTTCTTTGTCTCAAGACAAATTGAGCTGTGTGCTACCATTAGACATAGTTTATTTTTATAATATCCTTGTATTTATTACACTATTATGCACATATTTATCTCCCTGATCAGACCATATGATGATTTCTGCAGGCAAAGACTGTTTTGATGGCTCAGTGCCCAAAAAAGTAGGTACTCCAAAATTATACAATGCATTAATTCATGAATAAATAATTAAGAATTGTTTTGACCAAAAATTTAACATAGCGAAATTTTGAAATTACAATGAGAACATCTATACTGTATTTTTAATGCCCTGCATTTAGTTATATTTAAACCCAACTCAACGACAACACAACAAATCAGCTCAATGCTGTCTTATCGGACCTGACTCATATCTGACCCTTCCTTGAGGTTCCAAGGCTGTAAATTGCACAGGAAGAGACTGTCCATTTTTCTCCTGATATTTAAATTAATTCTATTAAAAGGCACATATAATTGTCATTCCATATAATTACCACATTCTCAACAAATCATTTTATAGCTTAGGAAATCCAGCATGCAATATCTTTTCTAGATACTTTTAAATTATAAAACTAGGCTGTTGAATCTTAATTATTTAATTTAAGACCCAATGTGTGGCAATGATTATATGAAATACAATGTGAATAATGGAATGTGTGAAACATGGTGTATATGTTCATTGAATTTATTTACTTATTTTACTTCTTGTTTTCCTTGCTGTGTACTGTCAAGTGGGATCCCACTGGCACAGGAGGAGATTGCCTCTCCTTCTCGGGTGGAGCCTCTGGTGGATTTGAACCACACTCCTTCGGTATTATCGCAGCAGAGCTTCTTGCCAGTAGGCCACCAGAACTCCCTGAAACACAGTGTATATAAAGGAAATACAATGTATTTGACTTTTATATGCAAACAAGTATAAAATAAAAAGAAATTTTTAAAAAGATTCTTACCACCACAACAAGATAAAGGGACATAGCCCAATTGAAAAATGGGCATAGAATATGAACAGACACTTCACCAAAGAAGACATTCAGATGGCCAACAAGCACATGAAGAAATGTTCAAAATCCCTAGCTCTAAGAGAGATGCAAATCAAAACAACTATCAGATAGCATCTCATCCGAGTAAGAATAGCAAAATTTAACAGAAGAGCAAACATCAAATGCTGGAGAGGTTGTGGAGAAACTGGAACACTTATTCACTGTTGGTAGGAGGGTAAAATGGTGCAATCACTATAGAAGGCTATATGGCGCTTTCTCAAAAAGTTGCAAATAGAAATACCATCTGACCCAGCAATTCCACTACTGGGAATTTATCCAAAGAAAACCATAACCACCACCCAAGCAGATATATGCACACTCATGTTTATTGTGGCTTTGTTCACAATAGCAAAGAGCTGGACACAGCCCAAGTGTCCATCAACAAACGAATCGATAGAGAAGCTCTGGTATATTCACACAATGGAATAAGATGCAGAATTGAAAAACAAGGAATTCAGGAAATATTATGCAAAATGGATGACCCTAGAGAACATTATGCTAAGGGAAATATCTCAGTCACAAAGGGACAAATATTGCATAGGGCCACTTTTGTAAAGTGGGACTGACAGCAGGGTTGAGGGAAGGCAGAGAAGGAGGGGAGGAATGATGTATACTGCTTTGAAACAGATGAGGGAAATAACTGTTTAAAAGGAGTATATGATTGGGTATTATTGTCATGACAGGAGTACAGAATGAAGGCTGCACAGTGGAGTGGACTAGGGGGGAGGGATTGCATTAAAACGAAAGAGTTTTTATTTTACTTTTCAAGGAGGAGAGTGAATTGGGGGTAGGGGTTGGGCAGGGAGAAATGTACAACAATGAATGACTGGAAACCCTAAGTCTCTGTAAACTTTCATTAAAATTAATAAAAGAATTCTTTCACATAAAATGAGATATATTATTATCTTAATAATTTGCCATTTTGAGACCAAAAATCTTTGAGGTTAAAAATAGAACTTAATTTTCTAACTAACTGTGCTTTTTGTGTTCTCCAGTTTGCTTTTTCTTTTTTAGCAGTTGTTAAGTGTCTCAGGTCGCAGGTGACTCATAGCGACCCTGTGAATGAAAGACCTGAATGCTTGTATAACTTTCATCTTTTCTCCAAGTTCATAGGATCTCCAGAAGCAAGCTATTTCGAAATTGGAGGCCACTCCAGCTTCCAAGCTTATTTTAATCAGAGAGCTCCACCAACACTGTCAACCATGAGTAAACATTATCACATCTGACACATTAGTGTCATATTTAGCAGTACATAATTAATTTTCAACTTTTAGATATTCAGTTCAATCCAACAGTTTTCCTGCCATACTTAAGTATTAACTCAGCCAATAATTTTTACAGATTCCTTTCCCACCTCTTCCACTAAGGCACTTACAGTCTTTGCACAGAGTGTTGTGTAGAATTTCCCACCTTAGGAAAGTGAAGGGTAGGGTGAGATTGGAGTAGAAATACACAAACCCTTGGACTTGATGACTTTTGGTCCAGTGATATCTCTGTATGGCTTCAAATGTCCATGATGCTGGCTTTACTTGGGGACTTTGTTGATCTTCTTTGCAGCTTTATGATAAAGAAGAACCCATAAATGTTTAGACACTACTTGACTCAGCTACCTAAGAAGTCCGTCTCTTGGTAAGATTGTCCCTTGGCTCATGCCACAGCTAACACCTGCAGCTTGCTCAAGATTAGGGATGATGATGGAGGGGGTATTGCAGAGGAATGTTTTTTTGCCTCCTGATGCATAGCTGAGCCAGACCTCCTCACCATACTGGCACCCATAGTATTCACAGGGAAGGCACTTCACAAAGACTACAGGATGAAATACCCTTCTTCTGGTTCAGTTACTTCTAAACTCGTAAGAAGCCCTCAAGGTTTGCTATGTCAGGGCAGTTTGTCCTCCTCTCATTCTCCCTCTAATGCTCCCAATTCTCCAGACTTCATGTATTTACTTTATATGGATGTATGTGCTCAGTGAGAGCATTTCACCTTCCCCTACCCCTTTCAGTTTTCTGTTTTCACTGACTTGTGCTGGTCTGCATGGTCTGGAGATGTTTTCTGACAAAACCCCAACCACCCACTGACATTGAGTAGATTATGACTCCTAGTAGTCCTCCAATGGATTTAAATCTTAGTGGGAGAACTGCGTCTTCTTTCATATTCTTTCAGTTAGCATCTAGCATCCCAACACTTAACATACTATGCCGCCAATGCTTCTTATACTTACTCCTTAGAGTGTTCCCTTTGCACTTGTTAAAACAATGTCTCTTAAGAGACCCAAATTATCTTAAAGAATTAACCAAAATGAAATGAAGATCAGTGGATTATTGGAAAGCCTTCCAAATTGTAAAGCCTTCTGGGATTGTAAAACCTCTAGATTAAGCATGGCTTTTTCTGAAGTCATGATTCAGATTATTTCATACCCTTGGGCAGTCTATTGTCCAAAGGTAGCATTTTGATTTCTATGCTGATTGAAACTATAATTTCCTTTCAGGTTATCAAAGATTTATATCTTTTATTCCACTAGTTCTCAGACATAAAAAGGGGATCCTTTTTGCCAGAAGCTAAGTTGAAAAAAGAAAGTTCTTTCTATTTATTTTGTTTTTGCTTGAGGCTATAGCTGGAATTCTGCTTTGAATTGCTTTTCAGTATTCTTCTACTAGCTAGGGAGCTGCATGCAACAGGTGTTCAATAAATACTCAGTGAGTCAAGTCTTCTTTGCTGTATTTAATTTATACTTAAAAAACAAAGCAACAATTTGATTGGCATATCTGTAAAAATTAAATTTAATTTTTCACAGCTATTAAAACTTTTCAAAAGATGTCAAGTTTTATTTATTTCTGTAATGAAACAAATATTCAAGTAAGCATTTGTATATGGTCAGTGAGCTTTTCTAATAGCAATACTAGGCAGATTAAATCCACAATTTGAAAAATTGAGTGGTAGATACATTTTTCATAATCAAATATTGAGTTCCTTGATAGATTTTTGGCAATCTATATTTTATTGATTGCAGCAACATCAAAAAAAGTTCGATACAGGCAGAAAAGGTGATGTTCACTAGTTTCTTAAATGATATAAAATCTGGAAATTAGGCTTAAAGTAGTATTTAAAAAAAGAGACTGAGAATGAAGTCCTAGTGGTTGTTGTGTACAATGGAGTCAGAAATTACTCATAACTGACCCACGAATGGGTTTTCAGAGGCAGGAAATCACCCCACAGGAAATCACTCATATATCTCCCATAGAGCAACTGGTGGATTCAAGTGCATGTTTCTGAGTTGGCAGTACAGTTCTTTACCACTAGGCCATCAGAGTGCCCTAGTATGTACATGGTTGTGTACCATCTAGGCTGAATGACTCATAGCTGACCGTTCAGGGATTTTTAGAGACATGAAATTGCACAGGAGATTAAAATTCTTTCTCTTGCAGAGTGACCAGTGGATTTGAATCAGTTTCCTTTAATTTGTCAGTGCACTCAGCCACCAGAGGTCCCTTGTATGTACATTTGAAAGATTTGTTCAGGACCAATCTGCATAGGATTTGGTGGAAAAGGAAGCAGATGTATAAACTGAAGATATACTGAAATTATAAAAGACCTTAAAAACTGCCAGGCTAAGGTACTTGCATTGCATTACCACTGAACAGAATAAAAGAAAAGAGAATATAAAAATGAATGAAGGTCAATAAGAATGCATGAGGCTCCTAGGAATCTCTGATCATAGTTGTGACACTTTTTCAGAGATAAAGCTTTTTGAATTAACCACAATGAACTAATCTCATTTGAATTGCTTAAAATCCTACAGAAATTGAATGAATTAGAAAAAAAGAAATAATTTTGAGAAGCTAAAGAAAAAAACCTATCTTCTATAAAGAATTGGGATACATCCATCGTTAAAAGACAATGGCAGTGGCTGTATCCCCACATCCCCCTTTTTCTCTGTAAAGAATAAGGGGTTTTGGTCTTCAAGTCTGATGGACAAAAGTAACTAAAAAGTTAATAATACTTTATCCCAAATGTAAGGCTAAAGATGAAATTCTAAAAATATCTAAAAATAACATAAACAGAACACTGCATATAAAGAAATTATGGCTCCAAAGAGGATTGGTACTTCAAAGCTACTTCCACAGGAACAGAAAATTGACAGCAAATCTCATTTCATAAGATGCTTTGTTTGTTTGTAGGCTATCAGAGAAGAGAGAGGAAGTAAAATGGGAAAAGTCACTCTACTCTTTCTAAACTAACAAAACGAGTCAGGTCCAAATAATAATAGTATGTTTTAAAGCAGGAAGTTGGAAGACTATGAAATCCAAGAATGGCTTTCCTTCAAAGGCTTTTGGCCTCAACTTGAAAGTGTACATGATATCAATGTGACAAAATTGAGGGCCTGGTCATATTTGGAAGATATATTGAGCAGTTTTCATATTACTTGCCATTACTTTAATCATCTAAATTGGCAGGGATGATTTCTCTTTCATCGGGCTAGTTGAACCTAAAGGGAGTTCCAGCGGCCCAGTCAGAGTTGGACAGCCAACCACAAAGTGGGTGTTTTGAATTTATTAGTTGCTCCACTGGAGAAAGATGATCAATCTTCTCTTATGATATTTACACCCTTGAAAATCTGCTGGAGGGTCAATTTTAAGTTGGATCTGACTTAATAACACTGAGTGTTTAGTGTGTTTAATCTAGAGATTAAATCCTTCAAAATATATGGATTTAATGCCTATGGAGAGGCTCTAATTTTAGACATTTTAAGGTTGGTGTTGATTAACAGTTTGATACTGTGTGTGTGTGTGTGTGTAATAAGATTGAATGGAGTAGAGAATGAAGTCTAGGGGCTAGAAATACTTTAGAGACAAAACAGAAGACTAAAAGTATGTGATATTCCTTCTCCTTGCTTGCTATTACTGGTATGAATTAAGAAGCCTCTCCGGAAACTCTATGAACAGTGCTCACGCCTTTCGTTCATAGGGTCTCTATGAGTCTTCTACGACTCAACGGCACCTAACAACAACAATAATCTCAAAGTAATTCTTCTATCTATATACAATCCTCTCTCTGAGGAGAGGATTTGCAGGAGAAATCCTGGCAGATAGTATTTTCTTTATCTTTTCAATTTGCAATAAGGACATTTTAGCACATATTTATGACTTTTTGTCCTCTTCTCTGACAGCTAAATTAAGCCAGTGCATACAACCAGTGGATATGACCCTCTCTTTGTTTTCAAGACCATCCACGAGTGTTCAAAAGTTTCCAAAAGGAAATTGTTGTTGTTAAGTGCTGTTGAGTTGAGCACAGCACATAGTAATCCTATAAACAACAAACAGCTCTGAATCCTGTCCTGTGCCATCCTTACAAACTCTGACACACTTGATCCCATTACTGCTGTCACTGTGCCAACCCACCTATTTGAGGGTGTTTCTCTCCTTTGCCATCCTTCCATTTTTTTCAAGCATAATACCCTTCTCCGAGGAATAGTCTCTCCTAGCTACATGCCCAAAGTGTAGGAGATGAAGTTTTGCCGTCCTTGCTCCAAAGAGCACTCTGCCTGCACCTTCTCCAAGACATATCTGTTTGCTGGCGTAAATCCAGGAGGGTGTGTAAGGTGAGGAAGGGGTGGTTGGTTCGCACATACGCTAATTGAGTTATACTGTTTGCCAGAGCCCTAATGGGAAGGACTTCACCTTGAGAAGTTAGAACTACTTGTACAAATAAATAAAAGGCATTGAAATCTGTTAGATTTTCTTTCTGATAATTTATCACAAAACACAGATATTATAAAATCTGTTATTTCAATAAACAAGGGATTTAGTTCAATTCACCAATATGTATCTAGATCTCAGGCATTAATATCTGTAGCAGCTGTTGTTATGTGTCATCAAGGTGACTACGACTCATGGGGAACCTATGAACAATGGCTCTGAACCTTGTACTATCCTTAGCTAATCTAATCATCTCTGACACACTTGACCACATTGCCACAGTCACTGTGTCGTTCCATCTCATCCAGGGTCTTCCTCTGCTGTGCTGACTCCTCTACCCTTCCACTCATGATGTCTTTCTCAAAGGGCTAGTTTCTCCTGACAACATGCCCAAAGTATATGAGATGAAGATTCAAAATCCTTGCCTCCAAAGAGCAAACTGGTTTTACCCTCTACAGGACTTTTTAAATAAATTAACTCTGATACTTTCTGTTCCTAATCTTTGGAATTCTGTATTTATTCTTTAGCTTTTCTTGATGTCTCTGAATGACTCTCCAAACAACACTTAAATCCTGATAGTTTTTATAACACTAAGTTTATTACTTCAGATAAGAGAATTTCACATTAGATGTATTGATGTTATCTAAAACCCAATCTTCATTTCAAACTACTCTCGGTGTACCTGTTTCTACAAGAGATAATATCATTTTTTGAATGCATTCCAAATACAGAACAATATATCCTTTTACATATTTTTGAACATTTTTTGGTAGGACAATTTCAAAGCACAGAAAAATATGAAAATGAAGGATAATTTATAATATCATAGATTTTTCTCAATGAATTTTTTTTTCATTATAAGGTTGTTGTTGTTTGGTGCCATCAAGTAGAGCATGATACATAGTGACCCTATGAAACACAGATCTGAACCTTATCCTATCCTGTGCCACCTTGATACATCCTGACACATTAAAACCTATTGCAGTGGTCACTGTTTCAAATCCACCTGGCAGAGGATCTTTCTCTCCTTCACTGACCCTCCACCTTTCTGACCATCATGTCTCTCTCCAAGGTATAGCTCCTCCTAGCAAAATGCCCTGCCTCCAAAGAGCACTCTGGCTGCATCTTCTCCGAGACATATTTATTTGTTCTTTTAACAGTCCATGAGAAAATCAGTACTCTCCTCGAACACCATAGCTCAAAGGCACTCAAACTCAACACCGTTGCTCAATGGCAATTCCTCTTCTGTCAACCTTGTTTATAGTCCAGCTACCAGATGCATATCAAATGATTGGAAAGACCATGATCTGAATCAGATGAGTCTTAGTCCTCAAACTGACATCATTATTCCTCAACAATTTGGAGAGGTCTCTAACTGCAGAGTTTCTCAGTGCAATATGTCCCCTGATTTGCTGATGCTGATACCAAGGGTGTGGATTGTGGATCCAAGTAAGATGAAGTTGTTGACAGTTTCCATCTTTTCTCCATGCATCATGGTGTTTCCTAGAGGTCCAATGGTAAGAATCTTTGTTTTCTTGAGAGCCTTCAATTCCATATTGAAGCTTGCATTCTTTTATCTGCTGTAACAAGCGCTTCCAGTCCTCTTCACTTTCAGTAAGCAAGGCTGTGTCATCTACATAACACGGGTTATTGATGAGTCTCCTTCTGATACTAATGCCATATTCCTCTTCATTCAGTGTGGCTTCTAGAATAATTTGCTCAGCATACAGATTTCATAGGTCTGGAGAGAGACCAACAACCCCAGTGCACTCCATTTTTTAATTTTAAACCATGACGTGTTCCCTTGTTCTGTTTGCACAACAGCTTTCTGGTCTAGCTATAGGTTTCACATGAGCACAATTAAATGCTCTGGGATTCCCATTCTTCCCAATGTTAGCCATAACTCGTCATGATCCACATAGTCAAATGTGTGGAATGTGAAGAGTGAAGACTGATTTAATATTTACAAACTTAAATTGGCCATTTTTTGTGTTTGAGGAGAACATTGTTTTAATTAGTACAACACTTGTCTGTCAGTGTGAAACTGACAGTTATGCTACTGGTGTGTTGTATGCCACAAGGGTTAAACCATGGTAGACAAGTTTTAGCAAAGATACCAGAGTGAGATAGATTAGGAAGCAGAATTGGCCATCCACTTCTTAAATAACAGGTTTCTGAAAACCCAAGGGACGGTAGAGAATAAAGCCTGTAAGGTTGTAATAACTACATAATATGTATCCCTTTTTAGTCCTAATTTTTTTTTCATTATTACAATCTTCCTTAATACAATTTTAATGCTTTATGATTTGATTTATGAATTAAGCGAACTAAATATATTGTCTATTAATGTTTCTAACAATTGTTTTCTAGGAAGAGTTAATAAAAATATTTTAAGAGTTTAACTCTCACTTTATTCTAGCAATGAAATGTCATTATGTTGTAATATTTTCTTTTTAAAAAGAACCTAAGTAGTTCTTTAAATTTTGGTTGCATATTTATTAACTTTTTAGTCATAAGAGTATTCAAGTTGTGTTTGACTCATATCTACCCCTTACTTATTTACTATGTTGTCTAGTATTTTGCCTTTTATAAGAGTAAAAGAGTCTACAATTAGAGCACTTTACGTATTAATGGTATATGATTATTGTTATGTGCTGTCAAGTTGGAGTCAACTCAAACCTGACTAACCGGCAGGTTTCAGATACAGTAAACTCCACTGGGGGAGACTGCCCATTATCGTTCCATGCATAAGAAGTGTGGCGGTGCTGTGGGTGGAGAGCAACACTGTGATGGTCAATGCTGTGTCAACTTGATTTGGCCATGATTATCAATGACTTCACAGTTATATAAAGATATAATCTGGTAGTTATGTAATGATGTAGTACTTTTCCAATTTGTAATTTGACACAATCATCACCCTTTTATGCACCATATGGATCTTCACATAATGGTCTGGTTTTTGGAATCTAGAAATGGCTTGCTTAAAGAAACTCTATGAACTTGGAGAAACTATGAATGTTATGTAAGTGCTCAGGTCTTTCATTCATAGGGTCACTATGAGTCATCTACAACTTGATGGCACTTAACAACACCACCACCAACATAGAAAGAGCTCTGTGGGCCTGGTGGATAGAAAGTTATGCTACCCAGTCAAAGGGGGGTGATTTTAATATGTGGCTTCAGGCCTGGTTTTAATAGTTTTTGGTCAAGTATCCTCCTAAGTGGTATGGCACTGGTCTGTCCATTTTCTGTACAGAGGTAACTCATGGTTGCTGTGATGCTAAGCACTGTGACACTGATGTGTCAAATGCGATAATGGTTACCCATGGTGGACAGTGTTTGGTGGAGCTTCCAATTAAAATAAGCTTGGAAGCAGGAGTGGCATCCACTTCCGAAATAACTTACCTCTGGAAACTCTATGAACTTGGAGAAATGATAAGGTCTATACAAGTGTTCAGGTGTTTTATTCATAGGGTTGCGATGAGTCATCTATCACTCAACAGCACTTAACAACAACGACAACAGTCATGTTGATAAGTGAAGAGTGAGTCAGAAGCAGTCACACAAGCACATTATTATAAAGACTCATTTGGGACAAGAATCCAGAACATGGATCCAAACAGTAGTGATTACAAAGAGCAGAAAAATATGCACGGAAAAATTTCTGTGCAGCTTTCTCTTTAATCCTCAGTCCCTCCAGGGTTTTGACTAAGATAAGGGGAAAGTAGGCCTTTTTACTTTACCTCCTTATGTTATGTGCACGATTGAGTCAGAATTGCTCCCTAGCTGACCTTCCTGTGAGTTTTCAGAGTCAGTACATCTCATGGGAGAAGATTGCTCACCATCCTTCTGGGGAGCAGCTGGTGCATTCAAAACACATACCTTTGCATTGGCGGCACAAGAAGGGAATCCAGGAACACTCACAGGAAGCCCAGACCTAGACCTTGAGAGCCATTGTCCAGAGCAATGAAATGGATCCTTTCTCTATACCATTTCAAGATATATGCTGAACAAAATTTTGCTAAGAGGAACATGAAATCATGATTGAGGAAAGACTCATCAGTAATCTGCATTATGGAGATAACACAAATTTGGATGTGGAAAGTTAGGAAGACTTGGAAGCACTTGCTGCAGAAGTTCAAGGACTACAATATTCAGTATGGATTTCATCTCAACATCAAGAAAACTAAATCCTCACCACCTGACTTCTTCAGGTCCACAATTAACACCCTTGGCTCCAACAATCAGGAAATTAAAAAAATAAAAGTTGCCTTGGAAAAATTTGTTGTCAAATACCTCTTCAGAATACTGAAAAGCAATGCTTCAGTCAAAAGACTAAGATGCTTCTGATCTAGGCCAGTCTTCTCAATTGCTTGCTATGCATCTAAAAGCTGGACAATGACTAAGGATAACAAAAGAAGAATTGATGACTTTGAATTGTGATACTGAAGTAAATTGTTGAACGCCACGGACTGCTTAGAGAACAAACAGGTCTGTCCTAGATGAAGTGAAACCACGATGCTCTTTGGAAGCAAAGATGGCAAAAGTGCATCTCACATACTTTGGAGGTGTTGTCAGGATGGGCCAGTCCTTGAAGAAGGAAATCATGTTTGGAAGGACAGAAGATCAGAGCAAGAGTTAGAAAGAATGGGGGAGATGAATTGATTAACATAGTGACTGTGACAATAGACACAAGTTATTTTGGATATGAGGAGGTTGGCTCAGGATCAGGCAAGGGTTAGGAATGCTCTTCACAAAGCTTTTATGAGTCAGAGTGACTGGAAGGCACATAACAACAACCACCTGTGTCATATTCTAATTTTTTAATAACTTTCTTGTAAGACTAGCTCTCCTAGTTCCTGAGTCAAACACATAATTAGCAATGTTATAGCTTATTTTAGTAGGGATCTGAGCACAGATGACTGAAAAATGTCTGTGCTCCAGTTAGATGATGCTCAAGGAAAGCTAGCATGCTAGGGTTTATGAATTATCTAGCCATATGCCATATGGCCAAATCTCTTAGTTATAACTAAAGGTTATTGATCCAAAATGCTCAAAATTTCTTGTAGTTTGAGAGAATTAACTTATCACATATTTCATTTCACTGGTTTTGAGGTTTGTTTTGTTGTTTTGTTTTGTTTTTTTTGCTGTGGTGTTTGGTGTTTTTTTTCCGTATTGCCATCCTCCACCAGGTTTATGAGGTCATAAATCTCTGGATAAATGTCCGTCTTCCTCCCAAACTAGCAAGACATGAGACCTTTGGGTTAGCACCCCATCTAGCTATGGACTATGCCGCTAGAGCTCCCTAATAAACTTCTATAAGTCAAAAATGTCTGTAGTGAGACTATTTTTTAAAAGTTCTAGCTGCAGATTTTTTTTTCATTCAAAGAAGAATGTAAAGATTTTTAACATGATCTTTTAAAGCTTAATTAAAATGATTTACTTAAAAAGTAGCACTAAAAATCAATCAATTAATGAAATACTATGCCACATGGGAGAAGGTAGAGACTATCATGCTGAGTGAAATAACTCAGTCACAAGAGATAAATACTTCATAAGACTGTTACTATGAACTAGAGGAGTGATGAGGGGATTGGGAGAGAAGACAGAATACATAGTGATCCTGTACAGAATCAGGTCAAGGGAAAGTGAACCTAGAAAGAATTGAGGAAAGGATAATATAATATGGCTATTATAATTAGCAAATAGGTACAGAATATGCACAAATGTTTCAGCAGGGGAAGTGAGTGGGAAGAAGGGAAGAACTAGGGAGAAGGAGGGCAGAAGGAGCAGACAAAAACAGTAATTACATAAAACACAGTGAATGTGAATGAAAGTATAAAACACAGTGCACATCGATAAAAAGGGGACAATGATCAATAGTAATTATATAAAACACAATGCATGTGAACAAAGCAGAAAGCGTTTGAATAGTTGTAAAAAATCAGTCAAATAAAAAGAAAACATTTTGTTTTGATAACCAACCTAAAGATATGGTAAAATATATAAAATTTTAACTCAAAGAGTTCATTGTCATTGAGTCAGAACCAACTCATAGCTGACTCTTCATTGGATTTCTGAGGCTGTAAATTGCTTTAGAGGAAATTGTCTGTCTCTCTCCTGTAGAGCAACTAGTGGATTCAAACTACCAGAGAGGCATAGCCCTTTGATCAACAGGCAACTCCCTTTGGACTAGGATGAAAACTTGCCCAAGGTCTCTTTATTAAATCTGTGCTATTTTTATGGATGTACTTTTTAAGAGAATTTTTTTTGTTGTTATCTGATAGGAAAATCTTTATAGAGTAATAGATTCTATTCAAAGCCTATCTGGTATTTTTTCCCTTTCTCTCTTTAGTTTTTACATCCCTTGTTCAGTTATTATGTTAAACCTTCCTTCCTTCAGAGAGTTCTGGTGGCCTAGAAAACCGGGACTTGCACTGTTAATTCAAAGAGCACACCTCGCTAGCATTTATCATTATTTTCTGTGGGAGAAAGATGGCCCATCTCTTCTCATGTGATTTGCAGTCCTGAAAACACAGAGAAGTTGACTCTCACTCAATGGCAATGACTTCCAATCTACATTAACACTTATGACTTTTATGACTCTTAGTCTAGAGCTCAAATGTAGGGCAGAAGCAAAGAAATAAAGAGATGGATTCTAGAACACTGGAGAGTACATTAAGGAGAATATAGTAATTTAAGGTGTATTTGGTAGTATAGCAACAAAATGTGGTAGAAGATCAAAGAAGGAAGGTGAAAAAGAGTGCAAGATGGCTTCCAGGTGTCTCAGTTTAGTAAGTGCATAAATTAAAGTGCCATTTATAGAGAAATGAATTTTAGAGATAATAAAGTTTTACAGAGAGAAAAAATCCAAGAAGGGAATTTCAGATGTTTGTGAGTTATCCAAGTGAAAATGTTCAGCATGTACTTGGGAGTGCAAAAATGAAAAGTAGTGCTATTCACCTGCTTTGGGGACCAGTTTATAGAATAATAATCAAAGTCAAAAGATTGGATGAGATCTTTGAGTCTTAGGGAAAAATTATATTAAATAAATATGCAAAGAATGGACACATTTACAGCTTCAAATTTTTCGTCTAAGCACATCATATCTATTAATGTATTTTATTTCTATGAATAAAATTTTGTGATGTGTGCAATGTAGGTTTGTGCACTCTTTATTGAGTTTGCCTCTAGGTATTTTAAGGCTGTAGAATGAAATATTTTTTCATCATATCTTTCTGCTGTTATTATTTATAAATAACATAGTTATAAAAGTTTTTAGCTTTTATTGAATATTTAAAAATTTATTGAACTCATAATTGCACCCAGTTGAGTTTCTTCCTACTTTATTAGGTCCTGGAGGTTGATAAGCATATCATATCCTAATAAAAAATGTTGTCAATTTCCCGAGTCATGTTATTAATTTCTATTTCTTATTTTATTATGGGTTTGGAAGCAGGAGTGGTATCCACTTCCTAAGTAACATGCCTTTGGAAACCCTATGAACTTTGATAAGTGTCGATAGTTGTAGAGGGGTTTCAAGCCTTCTATTCATAGAGTCGTTATGAGTTGTGCTCGACTCAAAGGCAATCAACAACAACAACAACATCCTTTCTAAAGTAAGTTAAATAATTTAAATAGAGATCATTCTTGTTTTAAATCATTCTTGTTTTAAATGCAATTTCAATTATAGTATCTATTTTAGCATGAAGTTGAATTGTTTTGAGATGCATATATGTTTATGTGCATATGTGTGTATGTGAATGTATATTATTTAAAATCTGGTTATCAGAAATCTGGACAATGACTAGGGATGACAGAAAAAGAATTGATGACTTTGAGCTGTGGTACTGGAAAAGAGTATTAAATATACCTTGGACTGCAAGGAGAACAAACAGGTTCATCCTAGAAAGGGTGAGACCAGGCTGCTCCTTGGAGGCAAGGATTCAGAAGCTTCATCTACCACACTTTGGGCATGTTGCAAGGAAGAATGAGTCCTAGGAGAGGGATGTCATGCTTGGTAGGGTGGAGGGACAGCACAAGAGAGGAAGACCCTTGATGAGATGGATGGATTCAGTGACTGGAGTAATGGGAGTAGATGTGTCAGAAACAATAAGTTTGGCACAAGATAGAGCAGGGAATAGGGCTGTTGTACATAAGGTTGTTATGAGTCTCAGGTGACTTGATGGCACATAACAATAACAACAACAAGAAGTTGGGTCATGGAGGAGTCCTAATGGGTAAGAAAGTGAGCTGCAGCCCAAAGGCAGGTGGTTCAAATCCACCAGTTTCTTTGTGGAAGAAAAATGAGCAACCTCCTTCTGTGCAATTTATAGCCTCTGAAAACATGCTAAAGGGTCAGCTATGGGGTGGTTCCAACTCAATGGCACATAACAATAGTAATTATAACAGCATATATGTAAAATCTGTACTTGGATCAGGAAACAGTAATGAGAATAGAACAGGGAAACATTGCATAGTTCAAAATCAGGAAAAGAGTATGTCAGGGATGCATCACATCTCCATACATTTTCACTCTATATGCAGAACAAATCATTTGGGGGAGCAGGGATTTATGAAGAGGAGTGTGGCATCAGGATTGGAGAAAGACTCATCAACAACCTACGATATGCAGATGACACAACCTTACTTGCTGAAATGAAGAAGACCTGAAGCGCTTGTTGCAAAGATTGTAGTCTTCACTATGTATTTAAGCTCAACATCAAGAAGACAAAAATTCTCACCATTGGGCCAATTGACAGCACAATGATAGATGGAGAAGAGATTGAGGTTATTAACAATTATAGCTTGCTCAGCTCCCAATCAATGCTGTTAACATCAGCAGTCAGGAAATCAAAAGACAATATCTGCCTTCAGGGACCTCTCCAGAGTGTTGGAAAGCTCCTATGTCAGCCTAGAGATAAAGGAGTGTCTAATCAAAGTCATGGTCTTTGCAATTACTTGTTATGCTTCAGAGAGTTGGACAATGACCAAGGATAGCAGAAGAATCTATGTCTTCGAATTGTGGTGCTGGAGAAGAGTCTTGAACTGTCAAGAAAACAAACAGGTCTATCTTGGAGAGGGTGAAACAAAGTTTCTCCTCAGAGACTACAATTTTGAAGTCAGTATTAGTGAGATTCGCTAGGACAAGAAAGTGTTCAGAACTGCTGCAAATAGGGTCACTATGGGTCACAGAGGACTCAACAGCACATAAGAGCAAAAACACATGTGTGTGTGAATGTAAGTGAACTTTTGAAACAAAACCATACTTACGAACAATATTTTTATATATTGTTGAATTTGTTTAATTAGTATTTTGATTTCAGATCGTTGGTATGGTTTTAAAATTATTATTATGTGCTGTCAAGTCACTTGTGACACATAGTGACCCCATGCAGAATAGTTCTGACTCTTGAGGCAATTTCGCTCTCCTTGACTCACCTGCCTCCCATTACCACAGTCACTGTCAATCCATTTCCTCCAGAGTTTTTCTTTCTTTGCTTTTCCTCCATCCTTCCAATCATGATGACCTTCTCCAAGGACTTGTTCTTCCTGCAACATGCCCAAAGTATGTCAGATGAATTGAAGACTATAGTCCTTGATCCTCTACAGCAAATGCTTCAGATCCTTCTCAGTTTCAGTGAGCAAGGTTGTGTCATCTGCATAATGCAGGTTGTTGATGAGTCTTTCTCTAATCTTGGTGCCATACTCCTCCTTACAAAGTCCATCTTCCTAAATGATGCATTTTGCACATAGATTGAAAAGATATGGATACAGGATGCATCCCTGATGCACTCCTTTTCTGATTTTGAACCATGCAATATTTCCTTGCTCTGTTCTGATGACTGCTTCCTGATTCTAGGTTTTGCATGAGCACAGTCAGGTGTTATAGGATTCTCATTCTTCTTGTGATCCACACAGTCAAATGCCTTTTCATAGTCAGTGAAACACAGTTAGACATTGTTGGCATGTATATTAATGCTCCATGTATTTAATTTTAGGACGTGTTGGCATGTCATGTTTATTAGTGTTGTGTTTGTTTTCTGGGCTTTTTTTGGTCAATTTTTTTACAGTTTTAAATATAAATTTGGAAAATGAAGAAAAAATATGAATTTGGTACATTTGAGTCTTTTTTATGTGCTTTGAAATGCCAGAGAAATAAATTTTTCTTTAAATATTAATTAAATCCCGCTTCTTAAAACTCTAATCATGAAGCTCTTTTGGGGGGTAAGGGATTACTTACCTGGGCGTGATGGATGACTCTGCTTGTACTTGAAGTACTGGTGACATCGTTTCCAACATCAAAACAACAGGCAAGTCACCAATCCAACAACTGACAGGTGGTGTGCCTCTAATTATAATAGTGATTAATTAAGTTTATATAGAATGTAGCTTTGACACACTGATGTGTAAGATTCACCAAGAGTTAAAATTTTGTCTTGTCTGTTCACTGATATATCCCAAGAACTCAGAAGAGATCCTGACACACACGAAACCAAATGTACTACAGCCAATAGTGACTCTCTATGGGGTAGCTGAGGCTGTAAATTTCTATGGGAGCAGACTGTTTTCCTTTCTTCCAAGGAGTGGTGAGTGGACCTTTCACTTAGCAGCCCAAGATAGAACCCAGTATCACTGCCCTGGGGCTCCTTACCTGACACATGTTGTTGCTATGTGCCGTCTAGATGAGTACAACTCAGAGAGACACAACAGATCTGAACTCTGTCCTATCCTGTGCTATGTTCATCATCTCTGACACATGTGAGCCAATTGCTACAGTCACTGTGTCAGTGACTCATTGAAGGCCTTCCTCTTCTCTGACCTACTGTTAGAGAAAAAAAAAAGTTGAGAGAGAGAGAAAGAGAAGCTACCCTGAAGTAGCAAACAGGCCTTTATCAGTAGACGTGAGAGGAATGCTAGGTGACTGCTTGCAGAGAGGATCAGAGTGGTGTACAGGTAGACAAAGACAGTTTCCTTTTATAGGAGCTTACAGGGACACCCAGAGAAGATGCTAGTTTGCTCCAGAATTTGGGAGCTAACAATGGTCATGCTAACAATGTGCGATCAGGCCCAGGGCCTTATCAGGATCTGGCCATCTATTTTCCTAATCAGGACATGTAAATTATCAGGTTTTTTAACAGTCAGGCTTGGGGGTTAGGTTTAGGGCTAGCTTTGACATTCTTCCTTCACACACCTCTTTTCTAAGCAAGATGCAGCCCTCCAAGGAATAGGCTCTCTAACAACTTGCCCAAAGAACCTGAGACACACTTTTGCCATCCTTGTCTCCAAGGAGAACTCTGTCTGCACTTTCTCCAAGCCGTATCTGTTTGTTCTTTTGGCATTCCGTGGGATATTCAGTGCTCTTCTCCAAGACCACAGTTCAAAGGCATCAATTATTCTGTCATACTTATTCATTGTCTAACTCTCAGATGCGTAAACAAGTGATTGCAAAGACCATAGCCTGAATCAGATGCACTTTAGTCTTCAGATTGACATTATTATTCTTCAGGGTTTTGGAGTGTTTCCTGAACGCAGACTTGCCCGGTGAAATGTCTTTGTTCTCCTGACTCTTGGTACTTACTGATGGGTGGTATTAATAAATTCAGAATTCTCTAACTATGTATCACTAATAAAACTATAGTTACAAAACTGACATCAGTTTTCTCCAGCCTGCAAAACTAGTTATTTTGACTTAGGATTCTTTGTTTCCTTTCTTTAAAGATATAAAGTAGTTTAATCTGTCTGCTTACCAGGAGAGAAAATGCATCTCTCCTAGATCAGCATTTACCTCTTTGAAACTG
This sequence comes from Elephantulus edwardii, assembly GCF_000299155.1. Classification (NCBI taxonomy): domain Eukaryota; kingdom Metazoa; phylum Chordata; class Mammalia; order Macroscelidea; family Macroscelididae; genus Elephantulus; species Elephantulus edwardii. The sequence goes on along the minus strand of NW_006399758.1, from coordinate 32,250,988 downwards.
CCTTAGTCATAGGTAAATTGTATCTTAATCTGCCTGTTTGTCAGGATGGGAGGTAGGCCTTTCCTGAGTTAGCCTTTATGTTTTCAGGGCCTGTTTTTTCCAGTTATGAGTTAATTCTTTGGTAGATTGCCTGTTTATTGGTATCTATATGAATTTTTTTTTCAGATGTGGAAATTCTTTGATCTTACTAACAAATGTGCATTGTTGAGTGAGTTGGTGTCTTATTTTGGTGTAAAAGTCTATTTCTTATTCTACTAGTTTATTTACAAAACTCAAATACAAATTCAAACAAATTCTTTCAATTTCCCTCACCACCCACCCATCAAATTGTGCAACCCAATGATTAATGCCCCCCCCCCCCGCACAAAGAACCCTTTGCATTCAGTAACAGTTCTAAGGATATTATAGATTGTTAATCCGAACAAGATGAGATAATTGACACCTTTGATCCTTTCTCCATCTCTTATGATGTTGATTTTTAGTCCATTAGTGAGGACTTGTTTTCTTGATATTGATATTGAAAGCTGTAGTCCTTGATTTTCTGCAGCAAGTTCCTCAAGTCTTCCTCACATTTAGCCAGTAAGGTTGTGTGATCTGAGTGCATAATACAGATTATTGATGAGTCTTCCTCTAATCCTGATGCCATATTCTTTTTCATAAATTCCAGCTTCTTGAATGACTTGCTCGGCATACAGATTAAATAGGTATGGAGAAAGGATATAACCTGGACGCATATCTTTCTTAATAATACATGCTTAGTATTTGTTAATAGACCTAAGCAAGTGAAGTATTGGTGTTACTAAATGCAAGGGTTCTTTCCGTAGTCAATTGTCAATAAGACAGATAGATTTGCAATATCTGATGCACTTTATTGCAAATCTGGGATAGCAGTGAGATTCATCTCAAACTACTTCCTGTTTAAGAGTGGTCATTTGTTGTTATATTTGGGTTAGGTGTTAAAACTCCTAGTAAACAAATAGCTTGTAATATAGTTTTACATATGACTGAGAAAGACATCTTCAAAGAGATAAATACTAATCCAATAACATATAACTTGATAAAAACATCTTAAAAGAGATAAATGCTAATTCAAGTACATATAACTTAGAAAAAACATCTTCAAAGAGGTAAATGCTGATTCAATTATATATAACTGTAAAAATGTTTTTTAAAGATCCGATGTGAAAAATAATCTATATGAACTTTGTAAGTAAACCAGTATTTAAAAAAAAAAAAAGGTAAGTGGTAATCCAGTAAAGCATTGCCATAAAACTAAGAAAAGCTGTTTCAAAGAGGTCAATATTAAGCCAGTAAAGATGCATTTTCTTTCCTGGTAAACAGTTTAAAGTACATGACTAAAGAAAGGAATGGAGTTCTAGGGCAAACAACCAGTTTTGCAGACTGGAGGAAACTGTTGTCAGTTTAACAACTATACTGTAAATTTGAAGAACCCCACATTTATCAATATCACCCCGTCACTGGCACTCATTTTCTTCTCATATCTTCTTCTAATTAGTCTTATTAATTCAACATTGAGTTAAAACTAAAACATATTGCAGTGATTGTATTCTTTAAAGTATACTTTCAGTCACTTTAAAAATGTTTAATCTTTTGTCTTAATCTGGGTTCTCTAGAGAGGTAAAACTAATGAGGCTTAGTTTTGAAAGGGAGAGACAGAGATAGATAGATAGATAGATAGATAGATAGATAGATATTGATTTATTTCAAGAAGACGGCTCACAAGCTTTAGGCAAGACCATCTGTAGACTTGCCTTCAATATGGAGGCCTTTGCAGAGCCAGAGTCCAGATCATCAGCAGAGAGGCAGGGCCTCGATATGTCAATTTTGGTGGCTACTGCCTTACAGATTCAGAGGCTGACACACCCAATGGTCATTGCTGAGAAACATTTGGATGAAGGCAACAAATACAGCCATATTTTTTTGTAGATTCAACATAAAACTCTAGCTTTTTGTTGTTGTTCTTAAGAGAAGTGGAGTCCATTACAACTCATAGCAACCCGGTGAACAATAGATCTGAACCCTGCCCTATACTGTGCCATCCTCAAAACTCTGACACAGTCCAGCTCACCATCATAGTCATGGCGTCAATCCATCTTATTGAAGGTCTTATCTTCTTTTGCTGACCCTCATTTTTCTAAGCATGTTGTTCTTTTCCAAGGACTGGCCCAGTCTAACAACTTACCCAAATTAACGATCCTTCTCTCCAAGAATCACTCTGGTTTCGCCTTCTACAAGACGTAACTATCTGTCCTTTTGGCAGTCCGTTCAGAATCTTTTCCAACACCACAACTCAGAGGCATTGAATCTTCTTCCATTATCCTTATTTATTGTCCAGCTTTCACTTGCGTAGCAGTTAATTAAAGACATAACTGTTTGGATCAGGTGATCCTTAGCCTTCAAACCGACCTTTGTCCTTCAACACTTTTTGAGATCCCAGACAGTAGATTTACCCTATGCATTGTATCTTTTGATTTTATGGCTGCTGGTGTCAAGGATGTAGATTGTGGACCCAAGCAAGATGAAATAATTGACAATGTCTATCTCTTCTCCATCTTATTATGTTGTTGCCTATAGGCCTAGTGGTGAGGATTTTTTTTTTCTTTCTGTACAATGAATAAGAATGATGGAAGAAGAATTGATGCCTTTTAGTTGTGGTGCTGAACAAGTGTATTGAACATATAAGGGACTACCAGAAGAACAAATAAATATGTCTGTCTTGGAGAGGATGAAACCAAGTTTTTATTTAGAGCCAAGGATTTTGAAACTCTGTTTCACACGCTTTGAGCATGTGACTAGGTGGAACTAGTTCTTAGATTAGGACATCATGCTTAGAAGGGTGGAGGGACAGAGCAGGAGAGGAAGAAGCTGGATGAATGGATTGACATGATAACTGAGGCAATGGGGTTAGGTGTGTTGGAGTCAGTGAGACTGGCTCAGAGCGGTTGTACATAAGGTCACTATGAGTTGTAGGTGACTCAATGGCACATAACAACACAACCGTTAGGCTATGAATTTAAGAAAGAGATCAGAAAACAAGAGAGAAAGCTTAAAAGCACCTTTATTAGGGGAGCTCCAGGGCGAGATTCCTCATTCTGAAGATGCAGAAAGGGGAAGTTGGGCTTTGACCATATTAGGGAGGGTTTTTATAATGGTCTTCCTGGGAGGGAAAGGACGGACATTCTATTGTGATTTGTGGTTCATCCGTTAGTTTGGCCAGGTGGAGGAGGCCTTTCACTGTTCTTTTGATGTGTGTATTCTTTGAACTCTTCATCGTCCTCTTTGGCCCCCTTTCTGGACCTAACAACAACTCATACTGAAAGCTGCAGTCTTTGATCCTCTGTAGCTAGTGTTTCAAGCCTTCCTCATTTTCAGCAAGCAAGATTGTGTTATCTGCATAACACAGGTTGCTGAATCCTTTCTTCAATACTGACACCTCATTCTTCTTCATACTGTCCAGCTTCAAATAGTGATCCAAACAAAAATTCCATGTAGGCCACACCCTTGGAGAGATGCATCCTTAATCAGATAAGGCTAATCATATTTTAACAGACTCACTTATAGTTCTGAAAACATTACAGGGCTTAGAATTAAGACACATAGAGAATGACTGGAAATCCTGAGTCTTTATAAACTTTCATTTAAATCAATTAGAAAAATGTAAAAAAAAATTAAGATACATAGAATAGTTCCATTATTCTGAAGGCCATGGTAATAATGACATACAATATTAACCATGACAATGTTTTTAATATTTTTTGTAAAGTTTAGGTCCCTTGTTATTATTTTGGAGAAACACTTCTAAGTCATACAACACTCTCATCAATTTGCTGTGCTGAAGTAATCTGGGTTTGCTGTGACACTGAACTGTATGCCATTGGAGTCTCAAATGCCATAATGGAACAACTGTACCATAGGTGTGCCAAACACAATAATGACTACCCATCATGGGCAGTGTTTGGTGGGGATCCCACATTTATTTACATTTAAAAGCAAGAGTGGCATCCGCTTCCTAAAACCACATGCCTCTGGAAACTCTATGAACTTGAAGAAATGACTATAGTTATAGAAAGGCTTCAGGTCTTTTGTTCATAGATGGATGATATAGATATAGATTATATAGATATAGATATAGATATAGATATAGATATAGATGAGATAGAGATAGACATAGACATAGACATAGACAAAGATGATAGATATAGATATAGATGATATAGATAGATAGATATAGATATAGATATAGATATATGAGATAGAGATAGAGAGAGATAGAGATAGAGATAGACATAGACATAGACATAGACAAAGATGATAG
>NW_006399758.1:32243882-32246442 GCF_000299155.1 Elephantulus edwardii | reverse complement strand
GTTGAATATACCATGGACTGCTAGGAGAACAAACAAGTTTGTCCTGGAGAGGGTGAAGCCAGAATGCATGCTCCTTGGAGTCAAGGATTCTGAAACTTCGTCTGGCATACTTTGGGCATGTTGCAAGGAGGGACTGGTCCTTGGAGAGGGACATCATGTATGGGAGGGTGGAGGGACGACTCAGGAGAGGAAGACCCTTGATGAGATGGATCAATTCCGTGAGCGAGTGGTGGGAATGAGTGTGTTTGAGACGGCACACACACACACACACACACACTATGCAACCCTTGTATTTCAAACTCAGTAACTCAGTTGAGCCTGAGGGTCTAGTGTTATTTTTGGAAGAACATTCTTCTAAGTTGTACAGCACTCCTCTGGCAATTTGCTGCAGTGAGGTAATCTGCATTTGCTGTGATGCTGAACCTTGTGCCACTGGGGAGTCAAATGTCATAAAGGCTGCCCAAGATGTACAATGTTTGGAGGAGCTCCCAGTTTTAAGACATGTTTTAAAGCAGGAATGGTGTCCACTTTCTAGACTGCATGCCTCTGGAAACTCTATGAACTTGGAGAAACAGTAATAGCTATAGAAAGGCTTCAGGCCTTTATTCATAGGGTCCCTGTGAGTTGTGCTCTACTCGATGGCAATTAACAACAACAACAAGGTCACCGAGAAAGGACAGAACCCAGATAAGGCCAAAAAAGACAGCTCATTGAGGAGAAACTGCCTGACTCTAAAGTGGAGACCAGCAGTTACTTAAGTTACAGTGGGGTTTTATAGTGTTACAAGGAAATTGGTAGAGGGGATGTTCTAAGTTGTTTTTACAAGACAAAGAAATAGACTGGAGGTTCCATATAATTATTTCTGGGAAACAAAGGTGGTTGTTGTTGTTATGTGCCATCGAGTCGCTTGCGACTCATAACAACCCTATGTAAAAGAGCCCTAAATGCCTTTCTATCCTGTGCCAACCTTGCCATCTAAAACTCGCTCATTCCCACCACTCCACTCACAGAACTGATCCATCTCATTGACGGTCTTCCTCTCCTGCACTGTCCCTCCACTCTTCCAAACATGATGTCCCTCTCCGAGGACCAGTCCCTCCTTGTAACATGCCCAAAGTATGTCAGATGAAGCTTCAGAATCCTTTACTCCAAGGAGCATTCTGGCTTCACCCTCTCCAGGACAAACCTGTTTGTTCTCCTAGCAGTCCACGGTATATTCAGCACTCTTCTCCAGCACGACAGCTCAAAGGCATCAATTCTCTTTCTATCATCCTTATTCACTGTCCAACTCTCCAATGCATAGCACGTAATTGCAAAGACTATAGCCCGGATCAGGCACACCTTAGTTTCCAGCCTGATGTCGTTGCACTTCAGTACTCTTGAGAGGTCCCTCACAGCTGACTTTTCCAATGCAATTTGTCTCCTGTTTTCCTGGCTGCTGTTACCAAGAGTGTTGACTGTGGAGCCAAGTAAACTAAAACTGTTAACTATCTCAATCTCTTCACCATCCATACTGATGCTACCAGTTGGCCCAGTGGTGAGAATCTTTGTTTTCTTGATGTTGAGCTTCAATCCATACTGAAGACTGCAGTCCTTGACCGTCTGCAGCAAGCTTCAGGTCCTCCTCAGTTAGCAAGTAGGGTTGTGTCATCTGCATAACACAGATGGTTGATGATTCTTCTCCAACAGAGAAAAACAGAGTTACAGCTGCTGCTATGTATGGTTCATTGTGGAGGCTATTCTGGGAAAGGGAGGGAGGGCAGGTCCACAGCCTTAATATAAAGAGATTTTCCGGGGATCTGAAGAGATGTTTTTGAGCTGTATGTAGAGGTCTTTTACTCGGTGGGAAATGCTTCTCAGTCTTGTATTTAATTTATGCAACTATTCAATTTGTTCTGCTTTTTTTCTTCTTCAGGATCGTCTGTGACACTTGAGTTGAATCTCTTTTTTCTTCTGTTAATGAACACAAGGGATTCTTTCTATAGTCAATTGCCAATAAGACAGACAGATTGCAAAATCCAAAGCACTTTATTGCAGATCTGGGAAAGCAGAGAGAATAGTCTCAAAAACTGGCTCTGTCTATGGCTAGTTTTGGGGTTTTATACTTAGATTAGATACTAATTTATCATATTACTATTGCTAGTTTAAAGCTAAGAGATTTTTACATTTAAAAAACAGTTTGCAGTTACTGGTAAGCAAATCTGGGTTAAGTGCTAATCTAGTTAACATATGACTGAGAATAACAGTTTCAAGGAAGTACATGCTAATCCAGGAAAGATATATTTTCAATCCTGGTAAACAGACAGCTTAAGGTATAGTTCACACATGATTGAGAAAAATACAATTTAAGATTTCACATTGTTTTTGTTATGTGCCGTCGAGTCGTTTGCGACTCATAGCGACCCTATGCACAACAGCCCTAAACCCTGCTCTATCGTGCGCCAACCGCACCACCTCTGACACACCCATCCCAATTACCCCAGTCACCGAATCAATCCATCTCATAGAGGGTCTTCCCCTCCTGCGCTGTCCCTCCACCCTCCCAAGCATGATGTCCCTC
>NW_006399758.1:32241130-32243532 GCF_000299155.1 Elephantulus edwardii | reverse complement strand
TGCTGGTGCCAAGAGTGTTGACTGTGGAGCCGAGCAAACTGAAGCTGTGAACAATCTCAATCTCTTCGTCATCCATCCTGATGCTGCCAATTGGTCCATTGGTGAGAATCTTTGTCTTCTTGAAATTGAGCTTCAGTCCATACTGAAGGCTGCAGTTCTTGACCCTTCGCAGCAAGTGCATGAGGTCCTCCTCAGTTTCAACAAGCAGGGTTGTGTCACATACAGTTTCTATTAACACACAACCTGGGGTACAGTTTACAAATGACTGAGAAAAGATAAATGCTAATTTAATAAAAGACACATTTCCCCTCCTGGTAAATAGACAGTTTAAGGTAACGTCCATGACTATGGAGAAGTTACAGCAATGATAGGGTGACATTAATAAGTTCAGAATTCTCTATTCATGTATCAGTTATAAAACTATACTTATATAATTATAAAATTAACATCAGTTTTCTTCAGCCTGCAAAATTAGTTAGCCTCCAAAGTCTCTGTTTCTTGTCTTTCCTCCTGTAAAGTAGTTCGATCTCTCTGTTTACCAGAAGTGGAAATGCATCTCTCCTAGATCTCTCTGAGGCTGTTTCCCCAATCATGTGTAAATTGTATCTTAATCTTCTGTTTACCAGGAAGGGGACTGTGCCCCTCCTGAAGTACTAGTACTTAAATACGAACTGTTATTTTCAGATGTAGAAATTATTTTTTACTAACAAAAGTGCATCGTTAAGTGAGTCTCACTCTCCTGTAAAAGCCCCTAACACTCCCAGAGGAGGAGGCAGTCTTGGAGATGACTTCCTGTCTCCCAGATCTGAGTAATAACGTGCTAATGGATATTGCAATCTGTTTGACTATGAAAGAACCCCTTGCATTCAGTAACAGCAAAATCTGAGTACCAAACAAATGTCAACTAGTGCATTCACCAGTTTTACAGGCTGGAGGCACATGATGTCAGTTTTACAACTATATACTATGTTTGAATAATCCTGAATGTATTAATACCACACTATCCTGTCTTCAATATTTAATAGCATTTCCCCCACATTTACCTACTCTTTTCATTCATTTATTTTGTTTATTAATCTCTTACTGGTTCTCTGGTAGCCTAGTCCTGAGAGAGTTTCACTTCTAATTTAAGGCCCATGCCTCTTTCTCTCTGATGATTTGAATTCACCAGCTGTTTTGCAGGAGAAGGATAGTCCTTTCTTCCCAGGAAATTTAAAGCCTTGAGAATGGAGAATCAACTTGTAAGGTAAAAAAGGCACAGAGAACTGGGCGCAGTGAAACAAAAGAGTTTATTAGTGGCTCTCAGGGCAGATTTACTGTCTGAGGACAGAAAAAGGAAGGATCAGGCAGCAAAGTTACCAATGGGGGAAATTACAGGCTAAACTTTATAGGTAGGGGTTTGGGGGTAGGGTGGTTTGACCGGTGGTCAGTTCTCCATGGAGAAAGTTGATTGGATGGCCAGGTTTCCTTCTGATTGGCCGTAGTCCTTTTACACCAGGTAGATTGGAATCAGAAGGTGCATGAGATGCTGCCCAGCCCCCTGACACAACTATGATTCAGTCCTGACCAGGCAGCAAGGACAGAGAGACGTTTACTTGTGTTTTGTTTTTGTTTTTTTTTTTACTTTAGTTCTATTGTATTTTCAAATTTGCTTGTTTGTTTTTAAATCTTCTTCATTCTTCTACTAATGTCTCTGTGTTCCAATTTTAGAAAATTCTGTTGGTTTTTCATGCTTAGCAAGTACACAAGACCAGCATCTCTGATGTGCCGGAGATTCTGGCTGGATTTTGATTATCCAACTTCATTTTCCCAACCCTTTATTTCTTTACCCAAATCTCTGAATAAAATAAGTTGATCTAAAAAAAAAAGAAAGTACTCAAGACAATTTCCCCCTAAAGTATTCCCTAGTTTTATGAAAAATATATTTAGAAATATTCTCTTTCTTTTAGTCGTGGTTGAGATGAAATATTCTCCCTTCTTTATAATGCACTTTATAGTTGATACGGGATTTTCTTTTGTTTATGCACTTATCCCTAGATGCTAAAAGTTTTGTCTATTGTTTGCAAACAGAGGGGGTGGGATGTAATTTCAGGAGTAGATAAAACTGCTTAACTGTTAATCATTCTTTGTGATAAGAATCAGGCCTCATGGACAGGCAAAATATAGCAGCTTCTGCTTCTGGAGAAATTTGCAACACACAAGGGAAAAGCTAGTACTTTTTCCTTTTGTGTTCTGGAATTAACAGAGACATTTTCTTGCTTTGCCTTTTTTTTTTTATCTATACCTTAGATGTTGTACTTCAAGATGGATCTAGAAATAACTTGTTTTACTATAAAGGCAACCCCGTTTTTCCTTGTCGTCTTTTCATCAGACTCAAAATGCCCCATGCCAGTCCATCTCAT
>NW_006399758.1:32233639-32238564 GCF_000299155.1 Elephantulus edwardii | reverse complement strand
AGCGCAGGAGGGGAAGACCCTCTATGAGATGGATTGATTCGGTGACTGGGGTAATTGGGATGGGTGTGTCAGAGGCAGTGAGGTTGGCACAGGATAGAGCAGGGTTTAGAGCTGTTGTGCATAGGGTCGCTATGAGTCGGAAACGACTCGATGGCACATAACAACAACAACAATACCTTAGATGTAGGGCGTTATTAAATTTTTATTTATATTTCAAGATTTTTTTTAATGTGAATGGGAAGCTCATCCTAGCTGACTTTGCAGTGGATTTTCAGAGACAGTACTTCAATTGAGAGGGGATTTCCCATCTTTCTCTTGTGAAGCTGCTGGTTAATTTGAAGCACACATGTTAGGGTTGGCAGCTCAATTCATTGTTATTATTAATTATCTTGTTACTGAACATAGGAGTTCTTTCTGTAGAAAATTGCCAGTAAAACAAACCAATTACAATATCCAAAGTACTTTATTACAGATGTGAGAAGATAGAGATAATCTTCTCAAAACTGCTTCCCCACCTGGGAGGGGTCATCAGGTTTTTATACTTGGGTTAGATACTAATCTACATAACAATACTCTTTTGTTTTTTAATTTCTTTTAATTTAAAAAGAACAGTTCACATACAGTTACTAATGGGCAGTTAAAATAGATAACACATATATGAGAAAAATAGTTTTGAAAAGGTAAATACTAATCCAGAAAATGTGCATTTCCCTTCCTGGTAAAAAATCAGGTTAAGGTAGGGTGATTTACATATAACTGAGAAAAAAACAGTTTCAGAGAGATAAATGCTGATCTAGGAAAGACACATTTCCTCTCCTGGTAAATAGGTAGGTTAAAATACTTCATATAATTAAAGAAAGGAAAAAAATAATTCTAAAGCAATCTGGAGTTAACTGACGTCAGTTTTATAACTATACTAATATGCTGATATTAAAGAGAGCTCAGTTGGCCTACTGGACAGAAAGTGATGCTACCAAACCAAAGGTGGGTGATTTTAATCTGTGGCCCTCAGGCCTGCTTTTAATTGTTTTTGGTCAAACATTCTTCCAAATGTTATAGCACTGGCCTTTTCATTTGCTGTACAGAGGTAAATTGTGGTTGCTGTGGTGCTGAACACTGTGACACTGATGTGTCAAATGTGATAATGGTTACACATGGTGGACAGTGTTTGTTGGAGCTTCCAATCAAAACAAGCTTGGAAGCAGGAGTGGCACCCACTTTCTGAAACAGCTTACCTCCAAAAGCCCTATGAACTTGGAGAAATGATGAAAGTTATACAAGTGTGCAGGTCTTTTATTCATAGGGTCACTATGAGTTGTCTACAATTCAACAGCACTTAACAACAATAGTATGTTGTTGTTGATTACTGTCGAGTCAGAACCGACCCATAGCTGACCCTTGAGCAGATTTTCAGAGATAGCTAATTACGTGGGCGGAAATTGCTCATCCTTCTCCTGTGGAGCAGCTGGTGACCTTGAACTGCGTGCCTTCAGTATTGCAGTACAGCTTCTTGCCACTAGGCCACCAGGGCTTCTTTAATATTAGTATACTTATAAAATTATTAATTAATATGTTCATTATAACTATGCATTCAAGACCTGGACAATGACTAAGGATGACAGAAAGAGAATTGTGTTGTTGGAGAAGAGCACTGAATCCCATGGATGGCTAAGAAAAGGAACAGATATGTCTTGGAGATGGTGCAGCCAAGTAAGTGTTCTTTGGAGGCAAGAATAATGAAGCTTCACATATTTTGGACATGTTGCCAGGAGGTGTTATTCCTTGGAGAGAGACATGATGTTGGGAAGGGTGGAGGGTCAGTGAAGGAGAGGAAGCCCCTCAACCAGGTGGACTGACATGGTGATTGCTGCAATGGGCTCTTGAGTGTCAGGAAGTGTGAGGATAGCACAGGACAAAATAGGGTTCAGATTTTTTTGTTCATAAGGTCACTATGAGTCATGCTTGACTCGATGACACCTAACAACAGCAACAGCAATATGTTTGGGTAATTCTGAGTTTATCTGTACCATTCCATCAATCTGTCTCATGTTCCAATCTATTAGCAGCTCTGCAAAAGATGTTCAATCTTCTCTCATGCAGTTTACACTCTTAGAAAGCCAATAGATGGTCAACTGTGGTAGGATCTGAATTGATGGAAATGCTCAACTCCAATACTAATAAAAACCAAAGCCAAAAACCCAACAAAAGTGTCTCCTACAGCTTGCTCCTATGGAGTATTTTGTGTGGCTTGGGCAAGTGACAAGGAGATACCAGTCCTTGGAGAAGGACCTCATGCTTAGAAGAATTGAGACACAGGACAGGAGAAGAAGACCAGAGATGAGATGGATTGATATAGTAACTAAAGTAATGAGAACAGGCATGTAAGAGATAGTGAGATTGTCTCAGGATAGAGCAGGGTTCAGAGCTATTGTTGGTATGAGTCATACTCAACTCAATAGCACTTAACCTGCTGTGTACTTTTAAATTGACGATCATGCTTAGAAATACCTTTTTTTTCAATTGTTTATGACTGCCATATGAAATTGAGCATCAGTCATATGTTTGGAAGTGAAAATTATCACTTTTTGTCACAGTTTTTCCATGAAAACTCTCGACGGCTGCAACCATCATTTACTTGTCACAACATTTTTTTCTCTTCCCAGAGTAAATGATGGCTATGGCCATGGCACAAAAAATTGATATGTTATCTGGAACGTTACATCTTTTTTTTCCCCAATGTATTACTGAATAATTAATGTGCAGGACAACTATAGTCATCATTTGCAGCAACATGTTAACAATGACAACTTGCAATATTGTCAATGATTCACCCTTTTTCTCTCAGGTGACTAAAATAATTAGAGGTCTTGTTCTTTCCCACATACAATGACTAGAACTGAAAATTCTTATTAACTTGAATAATAAGAAGTGTTGAATTAGAGTGACGGAAGTACTTATTAATTTAATGTCTCATTACGTTAATGTCATTGTTATGTGCCTTGAGTAAAAACACATTCCTAGCTTACCCTTCAAAAGGTTTTCAAGGGGTGAAATCGCACAAGAGATTGCTTATTTTTCTCTCAGAGAGCAGCTCAACTCCTTATCCTCTAGGCCAGCAGAGCTCCTAATACCCCTCATATCTAGCTGGAAAGTATTGTGCTAAATCATTTCTCAATTAATCACTTATGTTTTTGGTCAGTGCCATCAATTTGAGAATAACGACCCTACGAAGAACAGATCAGAATTCTGTTCTATCCTGTGCCATACTCATAATTTCTGGCACATTTGAATTTATTGATGCAGCCACTGTGTCTATCCATCTTGTTGACGGTCACTATCCGAACAACCCAACTCCCAAGAAAACAAATAGGTCTGTCTTGGAGAGGGTGAAACCAAGGTTCTCCTTGGAGGCTAAGATTTTGAAGCTCCATCTCATATACTTTGAGCATGCGGACAGGAGAGACCTGTCCTTGGAGAAGGACATCATGCTCAGAAGAGTGGAGGGGCAGCACAAGAGGGGGAGACCCCGGATGAGATGTATTGATACAGCAACTAGGGAAATGGGGGTTGATGTGTTGGAATTAGTGAGATTGGCCCAGGACAGGGAAGGGTTCAGAGCTGTGGTACATAGGGTTGCAGCTGACTCGACAGCGCATAACAACAACAACAACAACAACAACTTAACACCACCATAACCAGCTACATAGAAGAAATATCAATATTCGTAATGTTAAATCAACAAGAACCTTTATAGAAAAACTGTTAAAGTCATTCCTTGTTTCATCGTTATTCTCCATTCTTAATTATATCCCATTCATATACATATGAATTTGGGCCTTTTCCTTTCTTCTGAAGCCAAGTATGGTTTTTCAACTTTTCTTTCAATCTCACCCCAGTAAAAACAACCATTTTAGCTATACTTCCCAAATCTCAATTTTACAAAATCCTGAGTTTCTATGAGTTTGGAGCCATTGCAATGAATCCCACTCCTGACAACAACTGTAAAAGAGAGCAAAACCAGCATGGGGATGATCTAGTCTGACTTCTACTGACTATGCAAAGGGGAACCATCCCCATAAACATCCACACATAGAAGAAAACTAATTACTGTGAGATCAGACGTAGCCCTCCCACCTCCACCCGCCACCAAGCTCCTACACCTACTTTCACTAATTCAAACATCAATGTTACTGCTTTACTGAATCCAAAATCTGTTGAAATGACTACGCAAATTTTACAGAACTATACTCATAGTTATGGGATTTATTAGGGAAGTTAAAAGGCTATCATTCAGACTGGCAGAAGGATATCATCCTTTATGCCATACAGCTTCTCAAGCATGGTGACTGACCTTTTAACTGTCAGCCTCATGTCCTAGGTCAGAGTACAAAGTTCCCTTGGTTCTGTTAGTTGTGGTGTTTTTTCTTAGTCCTCCAGCAAACTTGGGTGAAGAGCTCTTACTCTGGCTCTGTAAGGCTGCAGTCTCAAGTTAGTGTTGCCTCATGCCAGTCTATGGATCTCAGCTGAGTCGGCTGTTACTTTTGTGTAAATTCCAGTTTGGCTGATACAAGAATCTCTGGCCCCAAAGGATGCATGTTGCTTTCTCTTCTTTGTTGCTGTTGAGATTCCATATTTCTGCTGCTGAAACCATTCCTTTCAACCTAGTGGGATGGTGAGACTAGTTAATCCCCTTGCTGATAAACTAGGATGCCCTATTTGCTTGATCCAATGTGGCAAAATAAAATTAAATGGCTAGGAGTGCTATTGTTAGTAATAAATCCTAAACATCACAAGTCCTTATAAGAACAGTCTTCCCCGGCACTGGCTGAAAATCGCCTGTGACTTCATCCATAGCCACTGGTGAGAGTCAGCGCCCAGAGCCATCAGCGGCTTTAAGCTCGTTGCCCACTGCTGTGGTGTGGACA
>NW_006399758.1:32190188-32232664 GCF_000299155.1 Elephantulus edwardii | reverse complement strand
TGACCAAACTGGGCAGCTCTGCAACTGCATCCTGGCCCATCCTCACCCTTCTGCCCCCAACCCTCACCTCCTTGTACCCCCAATATGTTTTTCCCAATAAAAAATATTTAAAAAAAAAAAAGAACAGTCTTCCATGCTGTTGGGCCTATACCTACTCATTCCAATCTGACTGCCCTATTGGATCTGAAATCCATTGCAATAAATACACAGAACTCACAAAACCATACTCACAGTTAGGAGTTTTTAGGGCTGTTAAAAATTTATAAGTCTGATTGACAACAGGATATAATTCCTCAGTCCAGACAGCTTCTAAAGAGCTCATAGGCTCTTTAATCTTCTGCATCATGGTTTAGGCAAGTACTACCACGTTTTCTTTGCTATAATTGTTGTTATGTGTTATTGAGTTGGCTGACTCTCCCCTGCAGTGGGTTTACAGCAGCTGCAAATCACATGGGATATGAGTGTTCATGTTTCTTCTGCTGATCCACTGACGAACTTGAGTCACATGCCTTTGCAGCACAACTCCTTACCACTATGCCACCAGAGCTCTTACAAAGTTCCCTATGTCCCACTAATTACGGTGTCTTCCCTCAGTCCTCCAGCAAGCTTGGATACAGACTCTGGTTCAACGGTGCAGCAATCTCATGTAAGCTCTGTCTCATGTTGGTCTCTAGTTGTCTATGGTTGTGCTGCTGCTCTTGCGTAGATTCCTATCTGACTGGTGCAGGAATCTCTCGTCCAGAAGGAAGCATTGTACTCAGTACTTCCCTTTCTTGTTAGTAGTGAGATTCTTACCTTTACTGCGAGATGCACTCAATTTAATTTGGTGGGATGGAGAAAATGGACCAATCCCATAATGATGACACAAACTTTATGTTGTCTCCCACTTATGTGGTTAAAGTCAAAGTCGATTAAAAAAAAAGAAAAAAATAGGAAAGCTATTTTAAACAATAATCCCTGAATTATTGCCTTACTCAATACCTTGAGGCAAGGAAAAGCATTTGCATTCTCATTGTACCCATTGTCAAGTCTGCATATGGAATAATGATTCAGTACTTATTCAATGAATAAATGAATACATTCTTCTGCTATGATCAGAACTGTATCTATTCACCAGCTGAGCCCTGAGAATTTAAACTCTGTGTGCTTGTTCATGTCACTTCTTCATCAGGAAATAATCACTGCCTTTCCTCTTTCATCCCCGGATATGACTTTCTAAGTTCACTATTGTTAAGAACCAACTCAAAACATGTGTCATCTGTGAGGTCTTCTTTGACTTTGCTGATGTATCTCTTTATTACAGTCAATGGTGAAATAATGGGTGGAATAATTCTAGAGCCAACTATCTTCCTGTTGTATACCTGTACAGTACACCTGTACTGTTGAAACTAGATTAAAATATTTAAAATTAATAACTGCTCAACTTAAGTGAACCTGGCAAAATAATGACATTTTCTTGGTCTATTCATTCTCCAACTCTGGCAGAAATTAACTGAAGGGAATTTTCATATCTACTCATTTACTGCCCTCCCTTCTGTATATCTGAGTGAATTGTATGTACTTCTGTATGTGACTGTAAGGAGTTGATATTTTTTTTAAAGACATATTCATAATTTAACCTCCTGCACCTGTGGATGTGAACTTATTTGGATGCAGGGCCTTTATAGATGAAATAAAATTAAGGTGGGTGGATTTGTCTTGGATTCAAATGGGCACTAATCTAGTGATTCATGTCTTTTTAAGAAAAAAAAGAGAAGGCTATTTGGATACAAAGGCCTAGAGAATAGGGCCATGTGACAGTAGTGGCATAGCTGTGAATGATGTATCAACATAAAACATTTGATTGCTAGGTATAATTGGTCTTCTTTTGCCTAGAATAACAAAGAAGGAAAAATCAGAAAAAAGGTGGAGGGATTTGGATATGTGTCTAATTGCTTCCACAAACAATTGCCTCCTTTGTGATGACTAGAGAACTGGATAATGTTTGACTATTACTGGAAGTTTGGATGAAACACTATGGAGAAGAATCCTGATCAAAGGGAAAAACATAGAACAGAATTTCCAAAAAAACCCCAAAACCAACCAACCAACCAAACAAACAAAAACCAAACAAAAAAAAAAAAAAGGAAATATTTTCTTCTTTTGGAATCCAGAGCACCAAATGCTTCTGTTATTCCTCTACCTCAGCTATCATCCTTTATTCATCTGTTTTTTGCTGATTCTTCCTCAATACCCCACTCTCTAAATATGCTTGGGACATAATTATTGCATTAACCTCCTTATAACTTCCCTAGAATTTTTTTCCTCAACATAATAACCAAAAAGACTAAATGAGATTATATCATCCCTTTGTTCATATTTTTCCACTCTTTCTCACCAAAACAATGGTAAAGACAATGAATTCTGAATCACCATGAAGAATCTGTATTCTGGAATCCTGGCTCTTTTATTACCTATTTCCCACTTATACTGTTATCTATAGGTTACTGTTTAGCTATGGGGGGCACTGGTGGTGAGTTTCACTGGGAGTTGTGCTGTTAACCCAAAGGCTTCTGGAAACCTGCTGGAGGGTCAGCTATGAGTTGGTTCTAACTCAGTGACACATAACAAAAATAGATATGTAAATTTTTTTTTTTGTTGTTGTTGTATTGTGTCAGAACCAACCCATAGCTCACCCTCCAGCAGGTTTTCAGAGACATAATCACATGGAAGGAGATTGCCCATCTTTCTCCCATGAAGCATCTGGTGGATTTAAACTGTGTGCCTTTGGGATTACAGTGCAGTTCCTTATCACTAGACCACCACACACACACACACACACACACACACACATTCTGTGGTTTTTAAAATATTTAGTTTACTTTTTATAATACTGATTTATTTACAAAGTATGATCCTTCCCATCTCCTTCACCTCATTCATCCATCAGACTGTGCAACCCTATGATTAACACCCCCTCTTCCCCGTGCCCATCATCACCCCTCTGCTTCCAACCTCCCCAGCTTGGGTCCTCATACTCATTGTACAATAATTGTTTTATACTGAATTTGTCCTTGTGGGACTGAGTTAGTTCACTCAGCATGATGCTCTCTAGTCCCTTCCAAGTTAGGTAGTAATTTACAAAATCATTGCTCCTGTGTGCTGTGTAGTATTCCATTGTATGAATGTACTTTGAGGGAGAAATAAGACTCCTAGAAATGTAAAATATGTATGTAACTTCAGCCAAAGATTGAAGAACATCTGACCTACATAAATAAATGTGTTCTAGAATACAGGCACTTCCATGATTCCATGAATAATGCAGGTACATAGGACATATAATGTATGTTTTAGTAAAGTTATATTGTTTTCATTATTACCCCAGTTTTGTGGCATTACAGAGCCTTAAAGTTCAAACTGAATATTGAAACGAAGGGCACCCCAAATAAAAGATACACACCAACTTTGTTTTAAAAGAAACAGTATTTATTAAGAAATTCTATGATGAATTTTCCTACAGTCTGTGAAGATGGTTTCCTCCATTTCCACAGCACAAGACAACTAAGAGCATTTGGAAAACACTTGCAACGCTTGGGCATGGAGAATTCTTGAGATCAGGAGATAGGATGAAGTGACATCTGTATTCCTTTAAACTTCTTGGTCCAAAGAAAAGACACTCTTTTCCTTGCCATCCAGGTTTTCACCTAGTCAAGCATTGAAACCTCGTCATAACCCAGTTTGGAGTATCACATAATAATTAGATCAATTCAGTTCACCAGAGATGAGCATGTTCAAGTCAGTCACAGGTCCAACCAATAGTCCTTTAACTATTTTATGAGATCTGAAATATTTTCATTCTTTAGTAATAAAAATGGTGCTTACAGAGGGCAGAAATAGATCCTTTTCAAATATTTTATCCTTATGAACTGAATTATTTTGGACTATAAATTAAAAATAAATTATAAAAAGTAGCATATGGTATATTTTTTTCTTACATGAGTATTGGAAATAAGCTTTAAACATAGAATTGTAGTATCACCTGACTTTATATATGATCAACAGTAAAACATGCTAATCATAAAAATAGCTTTTACAAATATACATTTGTATACAGTATCTCCCTTATCATTCATAACTGCCTTTCACATTTTATGACTGTTAAGACTTAAAAAACAAGCCAAAACCAAATATAATTTGTGGGAGGAAAACACATTTACAATTGAAACCATAAAACCCTGACAAGTTTAGAACAAAGAAGAAATGGAACTTCTAAAACTGAACAATACTGTCCATTTTATTTACTTATTTGGGTATTTATATAAATTGAACCAAAGATGTTGCTATCCAGTAAGAAGCTTCCTTTCACATTTCTGGGTGTTGTCACAGTTTCTCTTTTCTGCTTTCGTGGTGTCGCACATTACTTCAAATCATTTTATCTGTAGAAACTGAGAAGAGAAAAAAACATTTTCAAATACAGAGATTTGTGTTTAATTTTTAATAGCATACATCTATGTGTTTGATTTTCAAGGCTAAATCACTATAAAGAGGAAGAATTAGATATTTAAACAAATACAGTTGATGATTGTAAGCAATTTAAAAATTATTTACATTTATATTATGCTATAATTATTTTTTTAACTCTTAAAAGAAACTCTTTGAAATCAGGAATAACTAATCTTTTTTGTTAGTCTGTGACAAACTACTTGCAGCTCTATGCTAAAGCATGAGATTTCTGTTGCCCATCAGTCTTTGCTGTGCCTAACAAGAATGACTGGGATATTCTTCTCCTCTAAAAGGCTTTCTCCATAAGTTAATCTTAAACTTCATGGACTTGGGAAAGGAGAAAATGGTAATGTAGTCCTCTGATATGTGTTATGTAATCTTGACTACAAAAGAAGAAAGCCAGAAGCAGGAAGAGCAGTGGATGCTTTAAAATGATTCAGAAACATTATAAAAGAACTATAATTCAATTAGTTGAAGAACTGGATCGAGAAGTTGAATCCAATAAATAATGTACAATAATGTCAGATTCTATAAATGGGGAAAGACATTATTTTATCAAAGGCTTTATTCAAGGCTTTTAAGTTTAGATTAAACTAAAAACTCAAACTCAATGCTGTTGAGTTGGTTCCAACTCATAGTGATTCAAGTTTCCAAATTGATAAATGTAAAAGAGAGGGCAGCCTTTTTCCTGTAAAGTCACTGGTAGATTAGGATCTCAGGAGACCAGCAGCCTTTAGGGTTAGCAGCCAACCTTGCTCTGACTTATACTACCAGAATATAATTACATACCCTGGTGTTCAATACATTTTGAAGGTCTTTGAAATCATGTGGAAAAATCTATGTCCGTGTCTTTAGAGCCAAAGACAAGCAAATCAAGTACCAATTTAGATGAGAACTGATGACTCCTGTGAATATCCAGAGAATTAGGTAATATGATCTTTTATTAAAGTTTTGACACACACGATCTTGAGATTATGAAAAGACTGAAAATGACAAGGTGGAAAGAATATCTTTGATTTCAACTCCAGCTTTCATAGCTTATCAAACTGCTGGTTGAAAAGAACTCAGTGAACCTGGTTGGTAATTTTTTCCCTTTCATAATATAATATTGTTGTTGTTATATATCATCAAGTCAGAATCTACCCATATGCAATCCTCCAGTGGGTTTTTTCTCATGAGAGGAGATTGTCCAACTTTCTCCCAAGGAGTGGCGGATGGATTTGAACCATATGCTTTATGGTTAGTTGGCAGTGCACTTTTTTACCACTAGGCCAACAGAGCATCTTTCAAATGAAATAATGCATACATTTAAATAACTGTAACAAAATGTTATCTTCCTTAGTGAGTAAAATCTCTAAGACAATTTAGATTTAAACAAAAATGTTTACGAGAATAGTAATCATAGTACTAATATTTTTGCATTAAAAATAAACATGTGAACATCTGGTGACTCTTGTTTAAGAGCCTTTGGTTTATTAGAGTGACAATATTATAATTTTAGTTAAAATGCACAACTAAAAAGTTGATTGAGACATAGGATTTCAATTTAATGATTTGAAATCTTACTAAGTCTGTGCATGCTAGTGGAAAATTTAAGAACATCATATTTATACATTTTATTTATTAGAGTTTAAGATTAAATTCAGTGTCAATGCTTACACATTAAATCAGATGGCTTAAATATGGAAAAAGATGTAAAACACATTAAATTTGCAAGTGTCAGTTACAGAACTCGAATACATTTAATTTAGTGATCTGGGAAAATCATTATTCAAAGTATTTTTATTAAAGTTTTTTAATTGTGATTTGAACAAAATTTTACAGAGCAGAATGAGAGTCCATTAGCCATTCATTCATATTTTGTTTCTGACTTTGAGTATAATCCCCACGCCATATTAGGATTCTTCCCACTATCTCTTTGAGGTTCTGGGCTGCCTTCCATCCTCTCCCTTCCTATCTTTTAAATTTTGTTCTTGGACAAGTGCTACCCTAACGATCCTGCAGGTTAGTTATTGTAAAAGCTGAGTACCCACCTCCCTGGTGTTTCTGTTCATTTTATAGGTCTGTCTAATATTGACTATACGTTGTTCCACAAGGTAAATGCCGTTTTGGACTCAAAGTGCAGTTAAGAGGTATAGCCTCTGGGGTTCCAGAAGTCTCTATTAGACCAGTAAGCCTGGACATGGCTGTAATTTTGCATTTTGTTCTACATTTATCTTCTTCTGACCAGATTCCTACATTGTGATCTGTTTCAGAGTGGTTAGCCGTGGTAGTCAGGCCCTATCTTGTTCTTCTGGTCTTAGGGTTGTGGAAGTTTCGGATGTAGAGGCCAGTGGTTGCTCTGAACTAATACTTTCCACTCATCTTTTACTTTCTTCACTCTTACTTCCCCTAAACAAGGAGAGATCAACGGTTTCATCTTAGACTGCTGCTCACCAGCTTTTAGGCCCCAGTTGCTAGTTGGTGGTGGCCCAGTGGCAAGAAGCTGCACTGTAATCCCCAAAGCAGGTTCCAACCCACCAGCTGCTCCATGGTAGAAGGATGGGCAATCTTATTCCATGCAATTAACTTCCTCTGAAAACACACTGGAGGGTCATCTATGGGTCAGTTCTGACTCAATGACATACACACAACAAACAACAACAACTTTATCAATGTAGGGTGTACAACATTGTCCTGGTAGACTACATTAGGCCCATTGACCTTGATGTCCCTGCTCTCGCCAAGTCTATGATTCTGAGTTATCATCACCAAAGATGAGCAATCTCCTTTCATGTGATTTACCGCATCTGAAAACCCACCAGAGGGTCAGCTATGGATTAATTCCTACTCAACAAATCACAATATTACTAGGGTTTTAAGTTACAGCTTTCTGAAGCAGATAGCCAAGTCTGTCTTCCTGATAAGGTGGGGTTTTTTTTGTTTGTTTTTTTTTTGCTTTGTTTGTTTGTTTGTTTCTACCAAGTACTTGAGCACTTAACTTTTTTATTTGTCTTTTTTATTATTATTAATTTTAATAAACATTTACAGGGACTTTGGGTTTCCATTCATTCATTGTTGCACTTAGCACTTAACTTTTTATGCTATCCAAGGAACAAGACATGATATTTTTCATTTGCTTCCTATGCATCTCAAAGTTGGGAAGCTTATAAAGATGGCAGAAGAATTGATGTTTTTGAATTACAGTGTTGGAGAAGATTACCAAATATCTCATGGACTGTCAAATGAACAAACAAGTCTGTCTTAGAGGACGTGCACCACAGTGCTCCTTAGAGACAAAGGAGGGTAAAATTTTCTATTACATACTTTGGGTATGTTGTCAGGAGGGACCAGACCTTGGAATTAAAGGATCAGAGAAAGAGAGGAAGCCGCTCAATAAAACGGATTGACACAGTGACTGTAAGAATGGCTTTGAGCATATCAGAAATGATGAGATAGCATAGGATAGGCAAAGTTCAGATTTGTTGTTCATGACCTTATTACGACCATGACCAGTGACTCATTCCCTCAGGGGATCTTATCATGGTTAAGAATTTCATGTAATATTGCCTCCTGTTGTCTCTACTGTATACATGAATATATTTCCAGGATATTATCATTGTTGTTGTGATGCCATTGAATTAAGTGTGACTCATAGCGACCCAATGAATAACAGATCTGAACCCTGTCCTATCCTGTGCCATCCCCTCACTTTCTGACACACTAGAGCTCATTGCAGCAGTCACTGTGTCACTCCACCAGGTTGAGGGTCTTCTTCTCTTTTGCTGACTCTCTTCTTTTCCAAGCATGATGTCCTTCTCCAAGGAATAGCCTCTCCAGTCAATATGCTTAAAGTATGTAAGAGACAACTTTGTTATCTTTGCTTCCAATGAGCTCTCTGACTGCATTATCTCTAACACATATTTGTTTGTTCCTTTAGTGGTCCATAGGATATTTAGTACTCTTCTTCAGTGCTATAGCTCAAAGGCATCAATTCTTCTTCTGTCATTTTTATTTATTGTCCAGCTCTCAGAAGCATAGAAAATGGCTGTAGACAATGGCCTAAATCAAACGCACCTTAGTCTTTACACCAACATCATTGCTCCTCAATAATTTAGAGAAGTCTCTGACTGAGGACTTTCCCCCTGCAATATGCTTCCTGCCAAACTTATGGTTGACGATTGTTGCAGTCCTTTTCGCTTGCTCAGTATCTATTTGCTTGTCTTTCTGCTGTGTAATTTACCTATTGGTTATGTTTGTTATTGTTGGTAATGTAAGATTGTGTATGTAATTATCTATTGTTACCTCTTCAAAATTATTTTTTAAAGTATTTTGCAAACTTTACTGTAATGGTAAATATAACCCTAATAATTTTTATTTAAAAGCTTTAATGAGTAATTATTAATTAAAAAGAAATTGCTGCCTCTTCAAAACTTTCTGTACAATCAAAAGAATTAAAAACCTTGATTTATACCTAGTAAGAACACCTCCATGCTAAAGTACATGGAAATATTTTCTATTCTGATGCTCTCTCTTTTTGCTTCCTGCTCTCCATTTCTCTTCCCTCTGCCTTTCTCCTCTCCTTGTCTACATTGTAGAAATACTGACATGTGATGCAGAGGATGTGCCTCTTCTGCAGTGTGAAAAGTCAGTCTTTAATCCCAAGATTTTGAAGTTCTGGTGTAATGTAGGTAAATACTTTTTGTGCAACGCAAAGGAAATTTTAGTGGAGCTCTGGCAGCCTACTCTGGAGTGAGCTTTAGTGATAAACCCAAAGGCTGTATATCTCTGTGGTTCAAGGTTTGAATCTGCCAGTAGATTAATTGGAGAACGGTGACAGTTCCTTCCCCCTGCTGTGACAGAGACTGATGGAGAGTTGCTATGAGAAGGAAGAGTAGGAAGCCATACAATACAATGGCAGTGAGTTTGAATTTTGAAAAGAAATGTTTTAAGTTACCTGTTTTCACATCCCTCAGATTATCCATTATCATTTAATTTTTCTAATCAAATGCATCACTTGAAAGTGGAGTCAGGGTGTGCTACTGAGCAGTTTCTATCATCCATTGTAGTTATTTTCTTTCCTTAAATTTCTGCTATGATTTGAGGTTAAGTTTACAAAGCAAATTGATTTTCTATTCAACAACTGCTGCACATCACGTTTCACAGCAGTGACTACTATCGCCAATGAGTAGCATAAGTGAAACAAAACTAATTAATTTAATGGGTTGTGTGCAGGAAGTAAATAAGACTCTTTATTTAACTGCAATAACACTATTTCGTTAAGTCCACTTTTTTATTATAAGTGGAAAATATCTGAATGACTGCAGTGTCTGTGTGTGTGTAAAGTTTACTAAGCACTGTACTTCTCCAGGTTAAATCATGGCAAGTAAATGTAATTTATTTCCTCACCATCCTTCACATCTCAAAAGAGGTAATGATTGCTAAGTAGCCTTCCATTTTGTTAAGGAAGGGAAAACTGCAAAAAAAGAGTTTGCAGTGCATATTCCATTACTTCAAGCATAAATTATCCTATGTCTTTTTTCCCTTTCTTTCTTAATTGAAAACGATTATATAAAAATAATAACCCTGGGAGGAAAAGGCATATTTGAAGGTAATTTAATGACATTTTTACTTGCTTCTCACAAAACTTCAAAGCATTTGCCTGTCACTGGTGAAAACAACACACGCTAATTAATTGTGTATTGTAAGTGGTTGTTATTAACCACACAGAGGCAAGTCCAGAAAATAATTCTTATCTAAAACTAGTGGCAAAATATATCTACAAGACTTTTCATAAGGCTGCTTGTGTTCAAAAAGGGCTGCTGTTGGCTTCTGAAAGAGAGAAATATTACAAGCTATGGCATTCTTGTTACCTTTGCCTTGAGAATTACTTAAGAAGCTGATTGGCTTGGCATAATGTGAAACTAATTGTCCTTTTCTTGAATAGTTGGTGATTTATCTACTGGCTGTATGAGAGTTCGGATGCTTTTAAAACAAATTCTCCTGATGATAAATGCTTCTTCAACTCTCAATCTCGCTCATTCCGAAACAGCAACAGAAAGAGGCACTCACAAAGGACTACATTGCATTGAATCAGGCAATTTGCTTCATTTTGATGAGGATGAAAAGGATAGTGTTAATTTACAGGGTAAATACATTTAATTTGTAGCCTTTTACATCAATGTGTTTGAAATAAATAGGCACAATGATTTGTGGAATATGTATACCTTAGAGATGGCTCTAGGAGAAATGATTCTTGTGATTTCTTTAACATCAGCAATGCTTCTGGTTTGATATTTTTCTAATTGAGATTTATAAGTAAGATGTGATTAGAAAAATAGAAAATAACCTGTATATTTTAGTTGTATCTTCAGAATAATAGAAAAGGTGAAAAAAATGTGTGGACAAATAAGATTTCATAATTTTTTTATAGAAAAGTAGAGTCTTATGAGCAGGTATTACCTACATTTTTACCTCCATTTATCATATTTACTAAATAATTGTTCAGATATTTATTTGTTTTCAACAATGTTAATACATTGGGCTTTTGCACGTTACTCCGGACAAATGAGATGCAATTCAATTCCAATTCATAAATACACAAATAGATTTTGAGCCTCTATTATTCATTATAAATTAAAATTGCCTTCTTTTTTAAAAGCTGTTGTGACTAAAATGACATTACGATTTTAGGCTAACACAGAACATCCAAAAATCATAATTGAAACCTCCAGAGGGCTAGTAACTTCTTGAAATAACTATAGATGAAAGTAATTGGTTTCCCCATGATAAGACTGAAAAGTTTTCCTTCCATAGTGGATGGTCTTTTTAGGTAGGAGAGGGGTAAGGCAGGACACACAGGAGAGAATGAAATTGTACTGACCCACCAGGTATTTGGAATGAAGATTGTCAGACTAATTTCTGAGACTTTAATTCTGAGATCCAAACTCCTTAGCACTAAGAATATGCAATGTTACCTGTAACTGACAGAGAAGCTTACAGGTCCTGACTAAAACATTATCAAGGGTATTAAACCTATCAAAGAAATGCACACTTGCTGAGAATGGGATTTATGTGGCACAGCAAATGTCAGAAAAATAGGGCAGTCTTGCTTATATTTATACAAGAGCAGTCTACAGGAGAGGGTTTCCAGTCCTACAAGTGAATCTGGATTCGTGGAGAAGGATTTACAATCCCCTCTCATGTGATTTATTGCTTCTAAAAACTGAAGGAAGGCCAGCTGTGAGTTGGTTCTGATCCGACAGCACAGAACAACAATAACAACACGATTCAGAAACATCTACAATCTCAGAATATTTCATCACAGAAGCAATTCTCTGTTCTGAATCCACGCTAAGTAAAACTTCTGATTTTAATTTCTCACAGCCTGACTAATGAAAGAGAATATTCCGGTCAAACAACACGAGGCTAATTTTCTATTTATTTATTAAGAAATGTAAACATGTACTTCAAATTGTAGTAAAGGCTTTTCTATCGCAGAAAAAACTGATCTGACAGTGGTCACGTGCTGTGCAAAACTGTGATACAAAAGCGAAGGCTAATTTCCTTTT
Source organism: Elephantulus edwardii (assembly GCF_000299155.1). NCBI lineage: Eukaryota > Metazoa > Chordata > Mammalia > Macroscelidea > Macroscelididae > Elephantulus > Elephantulus edwardii. Next base: position 32,220,632 of record NW_006399758.1, on the reverse strand, counting down.
CAGTTTTATGACTCACTGTAAAATTCTCAAACCGATGAAATTATGTGTAAGTCTATGTCAGATTATAAGCATGTTCCATAGAGTGTTGTGCTGCTTTCCAGAAGACTTTGCATCTCCAGTAGTTCAAATCCACCAGCAGGATTAAGATGGGCAGTTTCTTCCTAAGATTTAGGCTAAGATAGCCTCAGGGGCTCAGTGGAGTGTCACTTTAAGTCAGAAGTGACTTGATGGTAGTGACGTTTAAGTTAATTTGGTCCCTCTGCCACCATGCTGAAACATCAGTTTTGTGAGGCTGTGGAGTCAGATTCTTGACTCTGGAGGATTCTAACAAAACTTATGAAGCCTGTCTAGTCTTTCACTTCTCTCTCTTAGCTTTACCAATACTTGCTATGCGCATGCCAAGTTAGTCAATCAAGGCAATATTTATAATACTACATATAGGACTGCAAGAAGTTTGAGTATTAAAAAGATTTGGAAATCATCTCTTTTGCAATAGCTGTTGAAATTAAGGTCTAGACAGGTTGAGTGGACTGCCCCTTACGGTTTCCAAGGCGGTAAAACTTTTCAGAAGCAGATTGTCTCATCTTTCTCCCATAGAGAAAATGGCAGGTTCAAATCTTCAGCCTGGAGGCTAGCAGCCATGTGTTTTGACCACTGTGCTACCAAGAATTCTTCTGTCTCACAGCACTCACAAAATACGTATGACTAAGAGACAGTAAGGAGTTTGGGTGGCTCGGTGATAAGGACTTGCACGGCCACTGCAAAGGAAAACAGTTTGAATCCACCAGCCGCTTTGCAGGAAAAAGATGGGCAATCTCCTCAAGTGTGATTAACTGTCTCTGAAAACCCCCTCAAGGGTCAGCTATGAGTTGGTTTCAGCTCAATGGTACATAACAGGAAGAGCAGAAGGGCTTAAGTACTATAAAACTAACAAAACTCTAAAGCTCACTACTGGTGAGTGGATTCTGGTTCACAGCTATCCTCCAAAGTGTTTTCAAAGCTGTACATCCATCATTATGGGAGGAGAGCACTCATTTGTAGTCTTGAAGAGACTGGTGAATTCAAACTACTGAATTCCTTGCTAGCAGCCCACTGAACTGTGAATTACACACATTGATGTGTTTTGTTATTCTACTATCAATAGTAAGACCGGGAAAATCAGGCATTTTCTAGTGTCAAAGATTTCATTCACTTCATAAAGAATGGGAAGATAGCTTCTTCCCTTTTCCAAAACGGAAGGAAACTACTTCTAAAATGATAAAACAATCATTAAAAAAATCCAATGTTCAAATGATTTTACTTTACTTATTGAATTCAAATTGTGTACTTAAAAAATAATTATGACTACTAAATTTTGCATGGAGCTCTGGTGGCCTAGTGGCAAGAAGCTGTGTTCCAATCCCAAAAGCATGCAGTTGGAGTTCACCAGGTGCTCCATGGGAGAGGGATAAGAAATCTCCTCCAGGGCTATTAACTGCCTCTGAAATCCCGCCGGAGGGTCAGCTATGGGTCGGTGCTGACTCAATGGTACACAACAACAACAACAATCAAGTATTGCATCACTTATATTTTAGTTTAGGGAGCTCTGCTGGCATAGTCTGCAAGGAGCGGTGCTGCTAACCCAAAGGTGGTGTTTCTCTGCAGTTAGAATCTACCAGGAGCTCAATGGGGGAAAGGTGGACAATCTCCTTGTGATTTACAGGCTTCCAAAAACCTGCTGGATGGTCAGCTATAATGCTGTTCTAACTCAATGGCAATGGGTTTTGAATATATTTTAGTTAAGTTTTTTTGGACTGACTTATAGTTTCAGTATAAAGGCATTTTGATGTTCAGATGGAAAGAAGGTAATGGCTAACAACAAAGTTAAAATTATAAATATTATATCCTCTGAGAATACTTGTGTTCTGGTGGTGTCATCTGTAGGGCATTGGGCTGATAACGTAAACGCGATGCCTCTCTGTTCATTTGAATCCATTTACAACTCCTACATGATTTACTACTTCTGAAACCCAATGGAAAGTTACCTTCTAACTTGAAGGTAAGGTGGGAGGGAGGGAGGAGAGAGAGAGACAGAAAGAGAGAGAGAGAGAGAGATTTGACTTAAAAAATTGTTTTCCACACCTGAATTAAAGCAAGTGATGTTTTACTAGAATGCTGAAAATAATAGCATTATACCATTATAATTATTGTTATAAAATGAAACAGGTATGAGTGACTGACTGAGAACAAACAAAAAACAAACACAAACCCAGCAACTCTTTTCAGAATTAATGGCATAGTTTCTTGTTTATTTACTAAGCTCTCTAATACACATTAGTGCCATAATAGATTTTACATCTAGACCCACAGATCATTTGTGTTTCTGGAGTTCATTTCATTTAAGTGAAATTACAAGTAATTTCAAATAAGGGGAAAATAGTGTCTTTTTTCAGATTTCAGTGTGATAAAATGAAACTTGTGATGAACCCTATCTCTTTCTACCTTGTAATTCCATAAATTATTGGAAAGCTCCAGTAACAGAGTGTTTAAGCTCACAGATTTTGAAGGCAGACTCCCAAATTTTGCTTCTCTTTAAGACAATCTGCTTTAGGCAATCTGTTTAACCTTTGAAAGCTTCATTTCCTTTATTATATGACAAGAGTGATAATAATAGAGCCTACTTCACATGGATTGCATGAACATTAAGCAACATTATAACATATTAAACATTTAGAACAGTGCATGACTTATAGTATGCACTCAGCAGTTCCTTGATATTATAATACAGTGATGACCACATAAAAATCCTAAACCAAACTAGTTGATTGTAACTCACAACTACTTCATGAATTTCAGAGCAGAAGGAAAATGTGGAATACATTTTAAAATCCTAACAAAAGACCAAATTACTGGTTTGACTGAAGTTAAAGAAATCTTCAGGCATATAGGGCCCTAAGACATCCTTCTAACGTGGAATCTGAAGTTACCCCCAGAGATCACCTTTCAGCCAAGTAATAGAATCCAAAAGTAGACAATAAAACCTGTGAGGAATAGGCTCCTTAGAATAACCAACTGTAGGAGACAAAGGGATTAGCACTTGCTCAGAAACAAAGAAGAGAAGGCAGAAGAAGTGGGGAAATGAAGTAGAAATGGAGAACCTAAATGGGCATAGTGCTGGCATCTGGTGGGGGTTGCAGTCAATGTCATGAAAGAAACCGAGTATGAACTATTGAATGAGAAACACAAAATGCTAAAAAATAAGAGAGAATGAACCATCTGTCTGACCCATGGGATGTTGAGTTTGAGTCATCAATCTTCTGGATAACAGACAAAGGCCTTAGTCACAGCACCATCGTGGTTCTTTGCTTCCACATAGTAGAGAATTAAGTTTCAATGAATGCGTTTTCCAAATGACAGTACCATTTTAGCCACATGAACTTTTCACTAGTGAGCTAATTGTATGAAGTGGTCTTTTCTAGCACCTCAACCAAAGCATGGTTTCACTAAGAACTATTGTTGATGGGTAGGTAGCTTTTTCTTGACTTTTGCAAGAATTAAAAAGCTCTTTACTTTATAAGGCAGCCTGTTCCATTTATGGATAACCTATGTTTCAAAAATAATCCTGCGATTCATAGACATTGCAAAAGAGCTGCATTTATTATTAGGTCCAAATCTGGAAAGCACTGTGATAAGCCACATCGCTGCCTAGCATTTGGGAGGTTTGAGAATAGTGAGGGGATTCTGACTGTGGACTATAGGTCCAGGTCACAGCTACAAAGTGGTGAATGAGAGTAAGTCACAGACTGGATCCAGGGGGAGAAGAGTAGCTGTTAGTCAGAAAATTAATGCAAAACTCTGAAGAATAACTTTTTCTTTCATTATTTTGGGGCATCTCATCCCCCCCCCCAAGAATAAAGCAGGATTCAAGTATAAGCACAAGCTCAGACAATTTAACTAATACTTCCTTAATTTGGAGTGTAATAAAGACTGGGCTTTGATATCTTGGATTGGGCTAAGACTGTAGTGAAAACTACAAACCCCCCCACCCCATTATTTATTCAGTGTAAGGCAGTCTATAAAATACTTTCATATCTATGTTCTCCTTTGATTTTCATTTCAAATCAGGAAGGCAGATTTTTGGACCAGGATTGTTGGTAGGTGCTGTCAAGCAGGTATGACTTAGAGTGATCCTAAAAACAATAGATCTGAACCCTGTTCTATGCTGCTCTGACACACTCGAACCCATTGCTGCACTTACTGTGTCAATCCATCTCATTGAAGGCCTTCCTCTCTTTTGCTGACCAGACCTTCCCAAGCATAATAACCTTCTTCAAGGAATAAACTCTCCTCACAACAACCTCAAAGTATGTGAGACAAAGCTTTCCCTTCTTTTTCTCCAAGGAGCACCCTGGCTGCACCTTCTCCAAGACATATCTGCCTGTTCTTTTGTCAGTCCATGGGATATCCAGTACTTTTCTCCAACACATTTCAACAATTCTTCTTTCATCCTTAGAGACTAAGATTAGGCTCATTTTATATGCTAACGCTTGGATCACAGAGTGAATGACAAACCTAAATCAAAACAAGACTTCTTTACTTCAGTGCTTTCCATATATCCTGCTGTGCCCAATTTTGAGAAGGACTACAGGAAAGCAGATTGACCACATGAGTAATTTCAGTACAGATGCGTTAACTGGGGTATGAAAACACAGAAGTACACTGGTGTCTGTGGGAGAAGAAGGGATAGCAATATGGGGAATTTACTAGGATTTGAAACATGATATCCCACCTGACTTTTCATAACTTGTATTAGCTCTACCTAGAAATTTTTCAATTCTATCTTAAGCTTTTTGAATTCTGAAAAAGAAATTTTGCAGGAAATATTAATGATATTATTTGATGATTTCCAAATTTGATTGGAAAATTTTGCTTAAAATAATTAAGAAATGATTGCTGCAGTGTATATCAGTAGAGAATTACCAGAAATTAAAATCAGATCCAGAAGTATTATGGTTATAATTGCTGAAGTAGGATGGACCTTGGTTAAATCAGGAAATGCTTGAAAGATGTTTACCTATGTTTCGTTGACTGTGTTAAAGCCTTTGCCTGTGTGGATTTTTACAAACTATGAATAGCATTGTGAAGAACGGGAATTCTAGGACTTTAGCTCATAAAAAATGCATGCATAGAAAGAACTAAGGGATATAACATGATTTAAAATTATTATCTTATTATATCTTGTGTGTTATTACTATATCTTTCACCATATTTATTTAATATCTCTTTTGAGCAAATAATCAGATAATTTGGGCTATATGATTAAGCATATGACAACAGACTTTGAGTAAGTCTCATTAACAACCCATAATAAGCAATATTGCTTTCTTAAAGAGAAGAATTGACCTTCTAATGAAATCAAAGACTATAGCCTTCATTGTAGATTATACCTCAATATAAATTAAAAATCCTTACAACTAACTAAGCAATAAACAACATCAAGTTAAATGGATAAAAGATTTGATATTTTCAAGGATTTAATTTTACTTGAATTCATAATCTGCAATAGCTTTGAACCCTGCCCTATCTTGAGTGAATCTCACTGTCTTTGACACACCCTGTCCCCATTTCTCTTCTTCTTATTTTTTTTCTGAATTGCACTGTTACACTTTTTAAAGGTAATTATGATTATGTTTTTGGCTCTTTGACAATCATATCTGACTAGTTAAATTGACAAATTATGCTAACTTTATTTGGCACATGGCTTGTGTGCGACATGCATCGATTCCTGATTTCTCATGCTAATTATATAGTGTTTAACAGCCGTAAATGTCTTCCAGTTATCTGGAAATAATAATGATAACTTTAGGATAGTACCTCAGATTGCTTAATTTAATGTCAGCAGTTAAAAGCCAAATGCTGATTAATGGTAAGAACATTATGAACCTTAAAATTTCATGTATTTGCTTTGGAAACCACTGTAGGGAATTAGTCCTGGCAGAGTAACTCAAAACACTAGAAAAACACACTTAATATCTAACACAAAAATACTATTTAGAATCAACTGACTTAGGAGTATAATTTTGAAAATTTTTGTATTACATCCTTAATTCACAGTCATTCAGAACAGCTGGGGGAAAAGATTGTCATAATTATTTAACTTTTCTAGTTTAAGTTCTTATTTATACCATATCAGGATCAGAATAAAAGATGCCAGTCTCATTGTTAAAATTTATCTGTAAACTAAAGATTAAATGTTTTATTAAAAATGCATAGTTTTTATTAGTATACTTGAGAAATAAATATTTTTAAAAAAATATCTTAGAGCTTTGATATATTATTGGTATACTTCTATCATTCAAATGTTGCTGAATGTAATAGAATCTTGGGGGTTTCAAAAGAGATTTCATAATAACCTATTATCTCAAATTTTCAGGACTATTTTTTAAAAAGCTCAGTATTGAAATAAAGGTAGATACAATTGGAAATTGTAATTTATCTGTCTCCTAGGTGACTTATTATGTGGTATCTTCCACAGGTTACTTTTAAAGAGAAACTTTTTTGATATAATTTTAGATATATCTGTTCATTTGCTTGTGTTCCTCCTTTTTTTCCGAATAAGATAGAAAAGAATTTGGAAACAAATGCTTAAATCATTTTAGTTCAACAGATTGATGAACTCATTTAATACAATTTAGTTGTCTCCTAGACAATTCATGTGGAGCTAAATCTGAAAACAAAATTTCCTGAATAAAACTTTCCCTTGTAATCAGACACTTCAAAATGATAGAATATCTTTCTGTTATTTCGGGTTTGATTTTATTAATCCAGGAAGACTCATGGTCGCTAGGCTGTGTTACGTGCTCCTTCAGAAGTGCACACAGTCTATATCTGGCTTCCATTTAATGTGGAGTTTAGCACATCAAAAATCAAATCATTGTTGTTTGATAGGAATTGACTAAACTAGACTCTCCTCTGGGTCCTAGGATGTAAATCGCAGGGGACTAGCCTTTCTTCCAAGGAGATACTGGTGGATTCCAATCAACACAGAGGTGCTGTCTTTCGGTTAGCAGTGTAACTCCTCACAGACTAGGCCACCAAAGGTTATGTTGTTAGTAGGTGCTATAGAGTCAGAACTGACTCATAGCTGACCCTCAGAGCACACCTTCAGAGTGATTTTCAGAGGCTGTAAATCTATATGAAAGGATATTGCCCATTCTGCTCCCACAGCGAAACCGGTGGATTTGAGCCCCATGCGTTTGGATTGGCAGCATAACTCCTTAACACAGGCCTCTGGAGCTCCCCTACGAAAGGTCATATTGATGACCTTGTTATGTGCCCTTGAGTAGGAGCCAACCTGTAGCTGACTCTCCAGAGGGTTTTCAGAGACAGTAAGTTGCTCACGAGAAGTCTGCCCATTTTTGTGCCTTGAAGGAGCTGGTAGATTCAAACCACGTGCCTTTGAATTGATGACACAGTTCCTTACCACTAAGACACCAGAGCTCCCTCAAATGTCATATTAGGTGTTTAATAAATATTTGCTTTTCAATGTGTGATACTACTTGACACAGAAAAGTGTACATGTAATATAGTATTGCTGTTTCCAGTCAAATTGGAACCGACCCATAGCTCATCCTCCAGGGAGTTTTCAGAGGCAATTAATAGCTGGGGAGAAGACTCTATATCTTTCTCCCATGGAGCAGCTGGTAGCCTTTAGGCCACCAGAACTCCATAATATAATTCATATCATATCATATCATATCATATCATATCATATCATATATCATATCAATCATATAATATGTCATATATAATATAATAAAGTATAATATATTCCACCTCTAAATTAGATATTATAAACTGAAAGTTATTTCTACTGCTTTTTATAAACAATCATATTAATGAAGATCTTTCCTTTGTTGTGATTCATGAAAGAAAAGAATCTTATTGAAAGTGGTAAAATCCAGCTCACATTACCACATTTCTAAACTTTACATGGCAGCCACACTAATGACATAAATAATTTGAAATAAACATTACCGTAGCAGGTACCCCTATGTCTGAAGGCGGTGCATAACATGTACTCCATAAAGAGTCATACTGCCGACCCGAAGGTCACGATTCTCTGACAGTGGGACTCCACCAGTGGAGGTTGGAGAAAGATGGGCAATCTCCTCCTGTGTGATCTACAGCCTTGGAAACTACTGAAAAATTTTTGTTTTCTTGACGTTGTCCAGCTTTCTGATGCATAGCAAGCAAGACACACACTGTAAGGGTGGGTAGCAGCACTGAGTCTTATCAGTCATTTCTGTAATTGGGTAAATGTCTTTCATCTACTCCTTTCTGTAAAATGCGTGTCTATCGGATACTATTATATATATAAAAAAGTTAAGACAGACTAGGAAGAAGGGTTGGCCATGCAGTTCCAAAATAACAGGCCTTAGAAAACCCTATGTACAAGAGAGCACACTTAGACTAACAGACATGGCATCTGAGGCTGAGATTTCAGATATGGAAACATAGCTAATAGCTACTGAGTATTTAAGGATAATTGCCTCATTAATTGAATCCATATTGGTTATGAAAATGAATAACACATTTTATCACTTTACATGTTGTTTTTTGTATACTGTACAGCTGGAACTGACCTATACCTGACTCTCCAGTGGGTTTTCAGAGGCAGTTAGTTATGTGGATGATTGTCCATCCTTCTCCCATGGAGCAGCTGGTGGCCTTAAATGGAGTGCCTTTGGGGTTGCAGAGCAGTTTCTTGCCACTAGGCCACCAGAGCTCCCTACTAAAAGAAAATATTAAGCATCACATTGGAAAAATAACACAAAAAAATGCCAAACAATTCTATAACTGACATTTTACTCTAGTTTACTTCTAGGAATTGCTACTCAGTGTTTACAGAAATGATTCAGTGGAAAATGTCCTGTATTTTGATGCTTTCTCATAAAAACTTCATTATTATTGAGATTGAGCCAACTTCTAGCTGAGCCTCCCATGAGTTTTCAAAGACTATAATATCACACAGGAGGAGGTAGCCCATATTTCTCCCAAGTGGAAGCTGATAGATTGGAACGGCCAGCCTTTGGGTCGGCAGTGCAAATGCCACTAGCACCACTGGAGCTTAGAAGCACACTAAATGGATATCAAACATGATTACAAGGGTCAGAAAATAGCATGGATTTTCAATTTTGAAAGTATTTAAAATTCAGAAAAATATACAAACATTAGATATAATTGTTAACTTTTACTTTATATTACTGAGTTCCTATTGATATTTTTTTTCTTATGCTGTTCTTAGATGTCATTGCTATAGTCACTGTGTCAATCTATCTCATTTAGGGTCTTCCTCTACTTTACTGATCTTTCCAAGCATGAGGTCCTTTTTAAGAACTGACCTCTCTTGAAAATGTTCCCAAAATATGTGAGATGAAATCTCACCAAGTTTGCCTCTAAGGAGCTCTCTGGCCATATTTTTTCTAAGATAGATTTGTTTGTCCTTTTCACAGTTCACAGTTCATAGTAGATTCATTATTTTTCACCAACACAATTACCAAAAGTTAAGACCATTTTTTTTTTAAATCCCTGGCAAATATTTTTTCACACTCACAGAAGGTTACTCTCTAGCACACAGACAAATTTCAGAAGTATGTTATGTAGTGAATGGATTAAACTGGGACATTATAATTGTAAAGAGTATTTTGAAATTATGACTAGGCAATTAATTTTCCCGTAGCATTCATACCAATTTCTTTGTACCATTTGACTCCTTAATACTTTTAGTTATCTACAGTAACAGATTTTTTTCTAGAGATATGAAATAAAGCTGTCTCATGTATGCATAACAACATATGGCAGCCACCATTGTAGTTAATGAAGGAATGCTGGTGTGACTGTATTTTAGATACCTCGATGGATATATCAGATAATTTCCTTTAAACCACTGATTTCTCACAGCCCCCACAGTAACACATTGGGAGAACTAGATCTTTCTATATAATCACAACCATTTTTTTCCTTAATCCTCAGTTTCATTTTTTAAAAAATCCATATTTTTTGCTGTTACCCAAAAGTAGAGGACATGTATAGCATATATTTTCACATGCCATTTGTTTCATCTTTGATTGCAATTTTGAATGTTGTAAAATGTTTTTATCTGGATCTAAATCAAGATTACAATTTCAGATGTTCTAAAAATGTTTGTACCCTGATCTAAATCAGTGTGCTGATATTCTGAAGAGATTTTATAGTGTGTGTATGTTAAGTACCTCCTACTATCTTCTTTCTTGGTACATCCTTCCTGCATGTGCATTGCTGTTAGCTGCAGTGGAGTCATTGTGACTCATGGTAACCCTCTGTTTGCAGAGTAGAAGTGCCCTTCACTGTGTCTGTTCAGAAGAAGATGAGTTGTAAGCAACTCAACAGCACATAACAACAACATCCATGTGTTTGATCTCCTGACTGCTGTTACTAAAGTGTTAACTGTGGATCCAAGTATGATTAAATCATTGACAATTTCAATCTTTCCTCCATCTACCATGGTTTTGGTGCTGACCAAGGTGTGAGGAGTTTGCTTTCTTGATGTTGAGATATAATACATATTGGAGGTTGCAGTCTTTGATCTTCTGCAATAAGTCCCTCAGAATCCCCATACTTTCAGCAAACAAGCCTGTGTCATCTGCATAATGCATATTGTTGATGAGTCTCCAACCCTGATGCCACATTCTTCTTCATAAAGCCAACTTTTCAAATGATTTGCTCAGAATACAGATTCAATAGTGTAGTGTAGCGGCTATGTTAATTCAAGATTTGAAATCCCTAGGATCATTATTTTTGGAATTACTATTATTCTTTGGCACAATGTTTAGAATCTGATCCAGCTGCCTCAACTCTACCTGCCAAGCAGGTTGGTGGTCTGCCTATATTATCAACAGCTGTGTGAATCATTTCTTGCTCACAGGACATGCTAGTGGATGGAATCTTAGCACCAGAAAAGAAGATGAAACAGATAAAGTAGCATGGGTTCTTCAGTCCCAGGGGGTCCTTTGCCTGGAGTTGTATCTTGCTGTTAACAATTTCAGCAAACCAGGATTACTTCAGGGACTGTATCTTGCTGTAGACTGAGAAACAGTCTAAACTGAGAGAGGGATTGTGTTTTTCTGTTAGCCTGAATTTTTTTAGGGATTGTATCTTGTTATTGACTTGAATCATTGAGGGATTCTGTCTTGCTGCTGTTGTGTGCTGTTAAGTCGCGTTGTTAGTTGTTCATAGTGACTTGATGAACAACAGATCTGAACCCTCCTAGTTCTGTGCAATCTTTATCATTTCTGACATATTTGAATCCACTGCTGTAGTCACTGTGTCAATTCATCTTTTAAGAGTCTTCCTCTCTTTCACTAACACTTCTCCATTACAAGCATGATGTTCTGTTCCGAGAAATAGCCTCTCCTAACAGTGCCCAAAGTATGTGAGATGAATATTTGTCATCTTTGTCTCCAGGGAGCATTCTGGCTGCACATTCTCAAAGAAATATCACTTGTTCTTTTGACAGTCCATGGGTTATTAAGTACTCTTATTCAACACCACACCTCAGGGGTATCAATCCTCATTCTGCCATACTTATTCATTGTACAGCTTTCAGATAGATGGTAAACCATTGTAAAGATCATGGCTTGAATCAGGAATGCCTTGTCTTCAAGACCTTGACATCATTGCTCCTCAATAATTTAGAGAAATCTCTGACTGCAGACTTCCCCAGTGCAATATGTCTCCTGAGTTCTTGACTGCTGGTACCAAGGTGGCTGATTGTGGATCTGGGTAAGATGAAGTTATTAACACTTTTAATTTTTTATCCATATATCATTAGCTGGAGAAGAGTACTGAATATACCATTGGCTGGTAAGAGAACAAACAGATTCATCCTAGAGTGCGTGAGATCAGGCTGTTTCTTGGAGGTAAGGATTCTGAAGCTTTATCTGACATACATTGGGCATGTTGCAAGGAGGGACCAGTTATTGGAGAGAGATGTCAAGCTTGGGGGGGTACAGTGGGTGGAGGGACAGCCCAAGACAGGAAGAGCCTCTATGAGGTGGACTGATTTGGTGACTAGGGTAATGGGGGCAGGTGTGTCAGAGACAATAAGATTGGCACAGGATAGAGCAGGGTTTGTACATAGGGTCACTTTGAGTTACAGACAACTCAATAAAATATAACAACAACAACCATTCCATAAAGGTAATTCTCGGAGTCTTTTCTTCTTGATGTGGAACAAAATCAAACACCTCTTTCTCTTCTGGTGTGTGTTTATATAAACATGATAGATCAGCACTCTGCCTTTTTTACATCCAAGCTATTATCCACATAGGCAATCACCTCCTGCACAGTTAACGGTCCCTGAAAATCTGCAGAATGGTCAACTACGGGTTGGTTTGACTCTATGGTACATAACAACAACAACAACAACAACAACAACAACAACAACAAAGAGCTCTAGTGATCTACTGCTTAGGAAGTTGTGCAGCCAATTCGAAGGTAGACTGTTTGAATCTAATAGCTGCTCTCAGGGAGAAAGATGAGCAGTCTCCTGTGTGATTTACAGCCTTCAAAAATCTCTGGAGAGTCATCTATGAGTTGGTGCTGACATGACAGAAATGAAGGTGTGAAGGCCCAAACTAATTTCACAATTTGCCTAAATCTCAGAGTTTTAAGAGAAAGAAGTAGTTGTTCCTACTTAACAATTTTTAACAGCCTTGGAAGGTCTATTATCAGGAAATGTTACTGAATATTATTAAAAGGTTTTCCTAAAAGTGTGGCAAGGCAGAGACTATCAAACATGCAGAAGATAACCAGAATAGTTATTAGATTCTAGGTGATGAGAATTCTTATCAGGCTTCCCAAAGCCTGGACTTCCATTTCATCTCTCCCTGCCCAGGAGATTGTGAATTTCCATATTCAGGGCCTTTCTAAATTCAGTGAAGGCTGACAAGAAGATCTTTAAGTAGAAGGTCATGATAGTGTAGCTTGGGATGCATTTGTGAGTTTTAATGAGTGGGGACACAGCTGGGTGTAGCCCCTAGCTGTGCACAGTGTGGAGAGGGGAAATAGAATATGCTTCTGTGCAACTCTATCACTCCTAGTTTATTTTGGCTAAAACCTATGTGGCATTCCATGAATATGTATTTCTCAGGCATTAACTAAAAGCTTATAAGACAAGGATTGTAACAATTCATTTAGACAATTCATCTTTCTTCCATTGTGGTCTTGTCTTTTGAGCTACAGAAAAAGTTGAAAAGAAAAAAAAAACCCACAGCTTTGCTTCCCTTTCATTCAATTCCCATTTTAATGAAATGCTTTCACCTTTCCCCATTTCTTTTGTCACAGATTATTAGATTCCATGTAGCTTGAGCAGGTAAAACATTAGTTTCCATCAAATGCACTGCTGTTAATGACTTTCTTAGCCTCCTCAAGTACAAATTTCTTGCACTGATATTTATCAAGTGAGCATTGTCTTTTAGCTATTAACTTATTTTTAGTAGGAAAAACATTAAAGTACATAATATTCTATTTATTTAAAACTATGTAGAAAAGATAAGACATTCAACACACTGAAGAATGGACTACTTATATTTGAAGTTTTAGCATAAAATTCTAAACCTAAAAAAATATTAGTAACATGGCAGATAAAATGTTAATTCAATAGATTTAATAACCTCTCCAAAAGGTAATGAGAAGATTTCCCTGTTCTGCTGTTCGGGTACTTTGGGTAAAACACTGCTGTCTAGCAATACCTGTGGGGTCCCTTAAGCTCAAACAGAAGGTGTTGGGCCAGGCTGGGCCAGGCTGAGCCAGGCTGAGACATGGTTTCTGGAAAGGGACAGACTTTACTGTTCTGTCATTCAGGTAGTTTGGGTGAAACACTGCTTTGAGCTTTTGGTCCTGTGGGCCTCAGGCCAAGAAGGGAGCACAAATATACAGGCCATACTCTAGTTCACTGTATATTTACAACAACTGTGACACTGATGTCAAATGTGATAATGGTTACCCATGGTGGACAGTGTTTGGTGGAGCTCCCTGATTGGAAGCAGGAGTGGCATCAACTTCTGAAATAGCTTGCCTTCAAAACCCTATGAGCTTGAAGAAACCATGAAAATTATACAAGTGTTCAGGTCTTTTGTTCACAGGGTCACTATGAGTCATCTACAATTCAACGACACTTAACAACAACAACAACAATAAAAGAGTTCAGTTGGCCTAGCAGACAGAAAGTGATGCTACCAAACCAAAGGTGGGTGATTTGAATCTGTGCCCCTCAGGCATGGTTTTAATTGTTTTTGGTCAAACAAGTGGTATAGCATTGGTCTGTTCATTTGCTGTACAGAGGTAACTCGTAGTTGCTGTGATGCTGAATACTGTGACACTGATGTGCCAACTGTGATAATGGTTACCTATTGTGGACAATGTTTGGTGGAGCTCCACAGATAAAACAAGCTTGGAAGCAGGAGTGGCATCCACTTCTGAAAGAGCTTGCCTCCAGAAACCGTATAAACTTGGAGAAATGATGAAAGTTATATAAGTGTTCAGGTCTTTTGTTTGTAGGGTCACTATGAGTTGTCTACCACTGGACAGCACTTAACAACAACAACAACAACATCTACTAAGAAAAGATTGACAACAACTAGAAGAAAGCAGCCTCAGTCACCATGAAAAAGAAAATAACCCTAGAACCAGAAGAAATATGTAGGTGTGGAGGTATTTGAACAGCTAAGAAGAAGATGCAAATGATGGAAGAAACAATGGAAGCCATTAAGAGAGCAAATACTCCAGAGACAACAATCTAGAAAAAAATATATATATATTCATGAAGAGCAACTTGAACAGCTATAGAAGAAAATCTAAAATATCAAGAAAGAATTGATAGCATATATACAGAGGTACAAGAGCTTAAAAAACCATCACAAGACAGAAAAGGTACAGCCAAGATAATATTGGAAGTAACAGAAAACCATGAAAATACAATACAAAATATGAAGACGGAACTGACAGAAGAGTCCAACAATGGTGGCGGTTGTTGATATGTGTCATCGAGTCGCTTGCAACTCATAGCGACCCTATGTACAACAGCCCCAAACTCTGCTCTGTCTTGTGCCAATCACACTATCTTTGACACACCCATCCCGATTACCCCAATCACTCAATCAATCCACCTCATAGCGGACCTTCCCCTTCTGCGCTGTCCCTCCACCCTACCAAGAATGATGTCCCTCTTCAAGGAGCTGTCCCTCCTTGCAACATGTCCAAAGTATGTTAGATGGAGCCTCAGAATCCTTGCCTCCAAGGAGCAGCCTGGTTTGACCCTTTTCAGGATGAATCTGTTTGTTTTCCTGGCAATTCATGGTACCTTCAATACTCTTCTCCAGCACCAAAGCTCAAAGGCATCAATTCTCCTTCTATCCTCCTTAGTCATTATTGTCCAACTCTCTGATGCATAACAAGTGATAGCAAAGAGCATGGCCTGTATCAGATGCACCTTGGTCTCCAAAGAGACACCATCGCTCTTCAGTACTTTGGAGAGGTCCCTAACAGCAGACTTTCCCATGGCAATATGTCTTCTAACTTCCTGGCTGCTGGTGCCAAGAGTGTTGACTGTGGAGCCAAGCAAACTGAAGCTGTGAACAATCTCAATCTCTTCACCATCTTTTCTGATGCTTCCAATTGGCCCAGTGGTGAGAATATTTGTCTTCTTGACATTAAGCCTTAATCCATATTGGAGGGTGCAGTCCTTGACCCTCTGCAGAAGCGCTTCAGGTCCTCAGTTTCAGCAAGCAGGGGTGCATCATCTGCATATCGCAGATTGTTGATAGATCTTCCATTAATCTTAACCCCACATTTCTCCTCATAGAGCCCAGCCTCCCGGATAATCTGTTCTGTATACAGGTAGAAAAGGTTTGGAGACAGGACACATCCGTGGCATACACCCTTCCCAATTTTGAACCATGCAGTATTTCCTTGCTCTGTTCTGACGACTGCTTCTTGGTCAAAGTATAGTTTCTCATTAGGATGATCAAGTGTTCTGGGATTCCCATTCTTCTCAGAGTCAGCCACAGTTCGTTATGATCCACACAGTCAAATGCCTTTGCATAGTCAAGGAAACACAGATACACATTTCTCTGGTATTCCCTGCTTTTAGCTAAGATCCATCTAAGATTAGCTACAATATCCCTAGTACCACGACCCCTTCTAAACCCAGCCTGGACTTCTGGCAGTTCTCTGCTGATGTGCTGTTCCAGTATTTTTGGGATAATCTTCAGTAGAATCTTGCTTGCATGTGAAATTAATGATATTGTTCTGTAGTTTCCACACTCTGTTGGGTCACCCTTCTTTGGGATGGGAACAAATATAGATCTCTTCCAGTCAGTTGGCCAGGTGGTTGTTCTCCAGATTTCTTGGCACAACAATGTACTGGTAGGACAAATCAAAGTAGAACGGAAGCAATGGACTAGAGAGTCAGTGAGCTGAAAGAGAAGAACCTCACTGAGAACATACTAAAAGAAAAATCAGAGGTGAGATGTACAGAAAATGAAGAAAACATTAGAGTCATGTAGGATGACATAAAAAAGAACAACAAAGTATGAATGAATTCCAGAGCATGGGAGTGACAGGGAAAACACGGAAAAAATTGTGGAAGAAATGCTAGAAGAAAACTTTCCAGTTATTTTGAAGAAATCCACATTCAATAAGCACAGTAAACAACAAATAGATGAGATACAAAAAGAAAAACATCAAGATATATCATAGTCAAATTCTCCAAATTAAAAGGTAAGTATAGAATACGAAAAGTGGCATGAGAAAAACAAAGTCACTTACAAAAGGGAAACAATTAGATTAAGTTCTGTTTTCTCAGCAGAAGCCATGTGAGCTAGAAGACAATAGGATGAGATATACAGAAAGCTGAAAGAAAACAATTGCCAGTGAAGGATCCTATACTCAGCAAAGTTCTCCATCAAATATGAAGGTGAAATAAAGTACTTTGCAGGAAAGAAGTAACTTAAGAAATATGTGTAAACAAGACCAAAAATACAAGAAATTTTAAGTCCTTCATACAGAGATACCAAAGGAAAGTGGATGGACCATAGTAACCAGAAACATCAGAAAAAGAAACATAGCAAAATGGCAGCAGTAAAACCTGGCTTAACAATAATCACACCTAATGCGAATGTACTAAAAGTGCCAATCAAGAAGGGGGGCAAATAGTAGAATGGATTAAAAAAACCCCCAAAAACCTAAAAATAAAAAAACCCCACACAAACAAAGCCCATCAAGATGTTATAAACAAGAGACACATCTTAAAAAAGAAGAGACAGACAAAACAAAGGCTGGAAAAAATATGGCAAGCAAATGGCAACCTCTAAAAAGCAGGATTGGCGAAACTAATAAAATAGTACTTCAGAATAGCAATACTAATAAAGTAGTACTTCAGAATAGCAATACTGATAAAATTGTACTTCAGGCTGTTTTATTGGTTTGCATACAAAACTCACATACATTGTTTTACCCTATCCTCTACTTACATTGTCTTTCATACAATCATTCCCATTCATTGTGTTTAATAAAATTAAGCACCATTGAATTATGTCCACCCTTATCCTATATTTTCAGATCCCCAGAAAATGTTCCCATTTCCTTTACCCTCTTCCTCCACCCACCAAATTGTATGCCCCTATGATTTCTCCCCTGTTCTGCTCCCCATTGTTCTGTTCTCCCCATTGTTCTGCTCCCACCCCATCCTCCTTGAGCCCTGATATACATTTTACTAATTATTCTTCTATTTTTACAATAATGGTCTTATGAAGTATTTGTCCTTATGAGACTGAGTTAGTTAACTCAGCATAATGCTCTCCAGTCTCTTCCAAGTTATGTAGTAATTTCAAAATTAGTCCTCCTTAAGGGGTAAATATTTTCGTCCTTCATCCTTATTGCCCTTAAGGGCACTTACTCATAACCAACCCACCTCTGGGTTGCTGAGGCTCTAAATCCCACAGGAGGATCTTTCTGTCATGTTGATGGATTTTGCTGATGGATTCCAAATGCTAGAGAGATGTGGTCTTTGGGTTAGCAACACAACTTCCTATCGATTATGCGACCAGAACTCTGTGAATAAAGATTAATATTCACATAATTCCTGTGACAAAAACTTAAGGACTGTATTGTTAATATGTCCAAAAATTAGCAAATCAAACTCACTGGCCTTGTTTGGGCTCTGATTCCCAGCGGCACTCCGCTGGGCTTCTGAGTCTGTAAGTCATAATGGGAGAAAAATGACTATCTTTCTTCTCTGAGTGACTGGCGGATTCAGACAAAGGAGATGCAGGACCTTTGGGTTAGCAGTGCTGTTTGGTGCAGACTGTGGCACCAGAGCTCCCTATTATTGTGTCAAGAATTTAAAAGTTAATGTTAGATACAATGAAGGAAATGGCTTCGATGTGCTTTTGTTGAGTATAAAAATAGAAAGCTGAAGGAAGCTAATTAATTTTCACCCAATTAAACAAAAGCAGTCAGCACGCTCACCTGAACACTCTAGTGTCTGAAATTGTCATTGACACACAGGTTTCCAATAAAAACAGTAAAAACCGATAAAAAGCCAAAAGAAAATTACATAGACCAGGCATGTAACATGCCATAGTGAACAAAGGCAGTATTAGAAATGAGAAAGCAACTGCAGAGAAAGTGGGGCTAAAATGTTATGACACTAAAAGATATTTTCATGCTTATAGGACAATTTTAAAAATGTCTTTTTTACCAATGCACTTTATAGAGTTTTTATTTTGTTTTCCACAAACTGGAAACTACTATAGTTCAAATGATCCTTTAAAAGTCAAAGGATGCAAATGTTCAACTACTAAGCCATCAGTGAATGAATAATTCCTACCTCTTGAGTGGCTGGTAGAGAAATGGAAATGATTTTAAAAAATCTGTAACAAGTTTTGTCAAGTATATTTATAAGCATATGTGTTCACGTATTTTGGAATTATTTTCTTACATAAATAGCATTTATCCTTTTGGAAGAGCTTTATATTCTTGCTTAACTTTTATTTTACTTCAATTTATACTTTAAAAATATTGTACAAATATTAGGGGTTTCTTATTATGAAATTTTGTAATGCTTATTTCCTTGAAGCTAGAAATTCAGAAAGCATTGCTCAAGAAAACCATTTGTCCTTGGTTTATAATCTAATCTACCCTTAATAGACCCTACCAAGGCCAAAAGAGCTCTGTTGGCACAGTCTTGTAGGGAGTTGTGCTGTTAATCCAAAAGCCACACCCCTCTGGGGGCTCAAATCCACCAGGGGTTCCCTGCAGATGGATGAGGGAGCATTCTCTTCCTCTGTTATTTACAGGCTCTCCAAAACATGCTGTAGGGTCTACTAGGAGTTGGTTCCAACTTGTTGACAATGAGATTTTTGAGGTGTGGCCTAGTGGCAAGAAGCTGCTCTGCAATCCTGAAGGCAAGCAATTCAAATCCACCAGGTGCTCCATGGGAGAAGGGTGGGCAATCTCCTCCTCTGCTATCAACTACATCTGAAAACCTGCCCGAAAGGTCAAACTGGATGGTACACACAGCAACAAGAACTGTCTATTTTCTGCAATGAATACCAAGACCACCTTTTAGCTGGCAACTTTGTATTTTAATATAAATTAATGTGCGCTTACATATAAATATTATTTTGATACACTAGTCATGGTATTCTTGATATTGTGTACTGTTGAGGAGGAGTTGACTCTTCTTGACCCTTCAGCTGGTTTTCAGAGGCAGTAAATTGCACAGGATGCTGCCCATCTTTCTCCTGTGGTGCAACTGGTAGATTTAAACCATGTTATTTTGGATTGGCCAAACAGTTTCTTGCCACTAAGTCACCAGAGCTCCCTGTCATTTGTTTTATAGAATATATTAATGTTTTAGAACGTGTATATTAATAGAATTCTCTAACCAGTATGCAATTCTATAATTGATAACGAAGCCTCCTCATTTCTTGTCCACCCCCATCTCAGTTCAATTTACCACCCCAATTCAAGCTTCTCCATTCCTTGCTCAGCAAGGAGCCCCCCACCACCACTTTTCCTTATTCATAGCATTTTTTTTAATCTAACACTTAGAATAGCATCTGGGCTTAGTAATCACTGACCAACTATTTGCTGACTGAATGAATACAAAAAGATTTGAAGGGAAAATGATATGAAAGCTAACTTATTATTCCATTGTATAAAACTCTTAATGTTACTGGGATTTTATTTCCAATAACTTTTGCCCCTTGGGATTTGTGTATAGTTTATAATTAGAAAATGACATGTTTGCCTCTCAGAATTTTAGGAGAGTTTATTGATTTAACATTGCTTGACTAGACAAGATGGAAATGAGTTTTGCTCTTTGGCACAAAAAACCCCTAAGCATTCTGAGCAAGCCATGTGGGGTGAGTTGTGTAGGTAGTGATGTTTGCATACAAAATAAGATCAATTAGATAAAGAAATACATTCTTTAAACAATTGACTAATAGAAATGTCAGCATTTAGATTTCACCAATTTCTATGCAAGATGAAAATGTGGCAGTCGACTTCCGTAAAGATCACAGCCTTATGAACCCCATGGGGTTGTTTTACAGGGTCACTGTGAGCTGATATTCACTCACTGGTGGGTTAAATCTGAAATGATGTCATCTTGGATTTCTTAGGTGGTAACATACCTTTATATAAACTCATTGTTACTCCCTCCATATAACAATCAGATTTCCACTCCAGTAATGTTGTGAAGGGCTGCTCAGTCGACTCTGACCCATGAATAGTGGATCTGAACCCTGCCCTGTCCTGTGCCATCCTCAACACGTCTGCCACACTCGATACCATCATTACAGTTTCTGCATCAATGCATCTCATTGAGCGTCTTCCTCAAACTTTTAGCTTTCCAAGCATGATAGCCTTTTCAAGGGCTAGCCCCCACCCCTGCCTAAAGTACTCCTACATGACTAAATTTGGAGACTTCTGCAGCCTAAAATCTTTCTCTGTACAGAAGTATTTGCCTTTTGCTGACTCAGGATACATTTTCCACAACATCCATTTGTTTCTGTTTATTTCATTCTCCCTCTCTCCCACCCCTCAGCTAACTTTCTCAGTGTGTGCATATACCTGAGCCACCAGAGCTGTGCCTTGGGTCAGCAACACAACTTCCTACAGACTGTGCCAGCTGAGTCATGTCAGATTTGTTGTTATTGTTACATGCTGTTGAAACTTGCATGACTCCTAGTGACCCTGTGAACAACAGATGTGAATCCTGTCCTCTCCTGTGCCATCCTTATCATGTCTGACATACTTAAGTCCATGGCTGCTGTCACTGTGTCAATCCATCTCATTGAGCAAAACATCCTTCCCAAATAAGGCTGTTGTTGTTAAGGACCATTAAATCTTAACCAAACCATAGCTGACCCACCACTGGGTTTTCAGAGGCACGAAATCACATGGGAGAAGATTGCCCATCTCTCTTCTGTGGAACAGCTGGTTGATTTGAACCATAGGAAAGTCTGCTGTCAAGTGCCTCTCTCGAGTATTGAAGGGCAATGATGTAAGTCTGGAAACTAAGGTTCTCCTGATACAGGCCATAGTCTTCGCAATTACTTGCTATGCTTCAGAGAGCTGGATAATAACTAAAGATAACAGAAGAAGGATTGATGCCATTGAGTTGTAATGCTGAAGAAGAGTGTTGAATATACTGTGGGCTATCAGGAGAACAAACAGGTCTATCCTAGAGAGGGTGAAACGAGATTGCTCCTGGAGGCAAGGATTTTGGAGTTCTGTCTCACATACTTTGGGCATGTGGCTAGGAGGGACCAGTCTTTGGAGAAGGACATCATGCTTTGAAGAATGGAGGGACAATGCAGGACAGGAATACCCAGGATGAGGTGGATTGACTCAGTGACTGGAGAAATGAGATTAGGCCTGTTGGAAACGATGAGATTGGCTCAGGGTAGGGCAGGGTTCAGAGCTAATGTATATAGGGTCACTATGAGATACTGGTAACTCAATGGCACATACCATAACAATAGCAACTGTGAGGTTGGCATCGCAATCCATTGCCACTACGCTACCAGAGCTCTAAATAAGGTAATTCTGTGCTATTTTATTTTCTTGTCAAGCTCTGGTGGCCTAGTGAAAAGCAGATGTGCTGCAATCCCAAAAGCAGGAGGTTCAAGTCCACCAGCTGCCCCACAGGAGAAAGATGTACAATATCCTCCCGTGCCTCTGAAAACCCACCAGAGGGTCAGCTACAGTTTGGTTTCTACTCTATGGTACATACCATCACTACCACCTCCAGAACTCCAAATAAGGTAATTATGTTCTATTTTATTCCTTACCTATTATTTTCTTTTAGTATTCTCATAGAGATGAGAATAACTTTTTTCACATTTTAAGTCACTATAACTTTTCAGAAAATTTAGATAGCTCTGTTTTTGTCTAGGATCACAGACTCCTACACTTTCATTCCAATAGAGAAGAGCTAAGAAGAATTTCTACTGGGGAAGAAAAGGTAGCTAACAAAATGTACTGTGATATTAAAGTAGTAAAATGTGTAAGAGATGTCTGTAAGTATTATAACCAAATAATTAAATTTTTTTCCCTTCAAGTTATTAAAATTTCTCACAATTAGCACTTTTACTAAATTTTAAGTTCCTTGAAGTAGAGATTAAATTTCTGATACACATATGCTTATAGCAGGGAATTTTTATAAACATCATCTTATTTCGTTCTTTAAAACTTATTAAAACTTTCTATACCTATGGTCTCATATTTACCAAAACGCTGGTCTATCTGAATCTAGATCCCCCCAAATTCTTCTTTGCACTGAATTGGTAAATTGATACTTACATTTCACAAGGTAAACAAAAAATGTTTTTCTCCACTCATGAACAGTGAAAAGACCAACTTGTCTCTGTTTCTTTTTCTTAGGGTGTTACTTTAAAGGCACAGCAAATCTGAGTCTTTGTTAAATCTTTGAGACAGAAGTAGAATCTGTCTAGAAGGATTAAGCTCAGTCTCCAGTTTTGACAATATGACGCTATCTCAAATGTCATGATCCAAATAACAAGTAGATGAATTGACTTGGTAACAGGAGTAATAGAAGTAGGTATGTCGGAGCCAGTGAGACTGGCTCAGAATAGGGTAGGGTTCAGAGCTACTGTACATTGGGTTACTATGAGTCCAAGGTGACTCAATGGTACATAACAACAATGTTCAGTAGATCTTTTGCCTTTCTAGTCTATCTTAGAGCTTTACTGAAAATGTCCACCATTAATGAGTCTTTGCAAAGCTTCTAGCATCGTTCATCATAGCAATACACAAACTACCACAAACTGACCAATGAATGATATCTGAATGCATATAGTTCTGTTACTACTTATTCAGTAAAAACTCTATTCTCTCTTTATGCAGATGTCCATTTGTTGGCAACATTGTCTTATTTCCTTCAATAACTTTCATGTTTAGCTTTTCAAAATCTGGCTTTCTTAATAGTTAATTCTCTTTTCCTTTGCATATTATGGCATCTCTGGAAAACACTTTTTAAAAAAAAATTTAGAATATTTAAGGCTTATTTCTGCAGTCCTTGCCATTTCCAAAGGCCCTTGAATCTTCCACTTTCTTCTTCTTTTGCTTCCAGCCATGTAAAATTTGTGGGCTGTTGAAGATATTTCATTTTGTTTGGATCCATTCTCTGCGTTTATTATTCTGTCTCTAACATCATTAGAAGCAGTTTGGAAATTGCATATCTATCACAGTACGCTGAAACATCTTCAAGACTCTTCCCTCTAATGCTTATTTTCTGATAAGCCTGTTGTCCACTGTGCTGTATTTGAGACGTCAGCATCTATCTTAGGCTGTACATACTTCCTTTTTGAAGATTGATATTTGTTCTCTTATAAACTTCTGCCTTTCACTTTTTCTTGTGCTTTTTGGCTTTCAAAATTGCAGACCTGGAGCAAGAGAGAGGCTTATTTTCTGGTTTGTTTTATGACCAGGCCTTCTCACTGCTTTCCTAACTAAATTCAGGTTACTTCAAATTTGCATTTTTATCACTCATGGGAGGTAATAATACCGAACCATGGAAAACCAACACAACAGAGTCAATACTGCTGTGTTGACTTTGATGTGTTGATTTTAAGCCTCCTTCTGTAGTTCCTCCTCAGTGCCTTTAAGACTTGGGCTGCTGCCTGAATGACCCAGCGGATAAGTTATAACAAAGACTGTTTGCTTCTCTGCTTTGTATAATAATCCTTTAAATCACAGAGGGCATGCCTACAAAAGTAATATTTAGAACACAATTTGATTACAACAGCCAATAAAATGTGCAGAAAATGTTAAGTGTTGGAGGTAATCTGAGGACAGTTTCCTCTTTCTTTCAACAAATATTAACACAACCAGGTGCTAAGAACCACACTGAGGAAAAAAAATACAGATTAATATATTTCCTGTGAAATTCATAGTTCACTGAGCCAGGGAAAAGAGAAATCATTAACTTCAGTTTATGAGTTAAGTCTGATGAGCTATAGACACGGTATGGCCCAAAGAAAAAAAAGCAAACTCAATGGTGTTAGTGAAAGTTGGGGTCCTGGACAAGAGAGGACACATGACCAAGAGCTTAAGTAAAAGAGATGTGCTTGTCAAATAGATAAGGATGGGAAAGTTATCCAAGACAGAAGGAGTAGCATGTTCAAAAGCATGAAGGAATAATGGAGTCCAGTGATGAAAATTTTTGTTTTCTTGAGGTTGAGATGCAATCCTTATTGAAGGCTGTAGTCCCTGATCTTCAATCTTTGTTATAACTTATTCACTAGGTCATTCTCGGGTATATTGCTAGGAGAGGCTGTTCCTTGGAGAGGAACATCATGGTTGGAGAGGTGGAGGGATGGCGAAAGAGAGGAAGACCCTCAACCAGATGGATTGATACAGTGACTGCAGCAATGAACTCAAGTGTGTTTGAGATTGTGAGGATGACACAGGATAGGGTAGGGTTCAGATCTGCTATGCACAAGGTCATTGAGTCTTACTTGACTTGTTAGCACCTAAAAATAGCAACAACATAATGGGGCTCAAGTGATCCAGCATCCATCTATGTACTCATCACATCCATCTCCATAAATTCTGCATTTGAATAGATGCTGTACTATAAGTAAAGATTCCAAAATAAAAGGAGAACACCAAGCTTAAGAGGGGTTTTGAGTCTAACTGGGGAGCAGGCATTTATATAATGTTACTAAAATAACGTAGTGAGTGTCCTAATGGGAGGAGTTGTCTTCTTCTTCACTGTTCTCTCAATTTCTGAGCATGACATTCTTTTCCAGAGAATAGCCTCTCTCAGTAACATGCCCAAAATATGTGAAATGAAGCTTCACCTTCCTTACCTCCAAGAAGCACTCTGACTGCACCCTCTCCAAAACATCTGTTTCTCTGGCAGTCCACGGGATATTTAGCACACTTTTTCCAATACCACAGTTCAAAGGGATCAGGTTTTTTTCTGCAGTTTTGATTTTTGCCCGGCTCTCAGCAGCATAGCAAGTGATCCAAAAGACCATGGTCTGAATCAGGTATACCTTAGTCCTCATCACTGAGGCATAGTTAAATGTAATTGTGTGATATGTACCCGTTTGTTCTAAGGTTTCTTTCTTTCAGCATGCTTTTTTGAGATTTATCTGCATTATAGTGCATATCAACTGTCCTTTTTTTAAAAAAAATGCTGACTAAAAGTATTCCCTTTTGAAAAAAAAAGACACAACAGAGTGTGGGAAATTATCAGACACTTTTTACACACAAGGAAAATTCTACTGAAGATTATCCAAAGATGACTAGAATCGTGCATTGACAGAGATCTCTAGAAATACTAGCTGAGTTTAGAAGAGGCCTTGTAACTGAGGACATCATTGCCAATGTCAGAGGGATCTTGGATGAAAGCAAAGAGTACCAGGAGAAAGTCTATTTGTGTTGTATTTGCTACAATAAGGTATTTGACTGTGTGGATTACAACAATTTGTGGCTAACATTGAGAAGATTGGGAATCTCAGAACATTTGATTGTGTTCATGCCAAACCAATATTCAGACCAGGAAGCTTCTGTAAGAACAGAGCAAGGAAACACTACATGATTCAAAATCAAGAAAGTGCAGTTCTTTCTCCATATTTTTTCAATGTATATTTAAGAGACTGGACTTTATGAGGAGGAATGTGGCATCAGGATTGGAGGAAGACTCATCAACAGTCTGCATTATGCAGGTGACACAACCTTGCTTGACAAAACAGAGGAGGGCCTGAAGAGTTTTCTGCAGAAGGTCAAGGATTGCAGCCTTCAATGTAGATTGCAGCTCAATATAAACGAACAAACAAAACAAAGATTCTCATCACTGGGCCAATTGGCTACACCATGATAAATGGAGAAGAGTTTGAGACTGTTATCAATTTCATCTTGCTCAGATCAAAAATCATCACTCTCGGCACCATCAGTCAGGGAATCAAGAGACCAATTGCCTTTGGGAAGTTTGCTGTCAGGGTCCTCTCTAGAGTGTTGATGAGGGATGATGTCAGTCAAGAGACTACGAAGCATCTCATCCAGGCCATGGTCTCTGCAGTTACTCAGTAAGCATCAGAGAGTTGGACAATGCCGAAGGATGACAGAAGGAAAATCGATTCCTTTGAGTTGTGGTGCTGGAGAAGAGTATTGAAGATGCCATGGACTGTCAAGAGAACAAACAGGTCTGTCCTGGAGAGGGTGAAACCAATTTGCTCCTTGCAGGCAAAGAATTTGAAGATTTTTTTAAAGCTTTTATGGCTGACATACTTTGGGCATGTTTCCAGGAGGACAAGTCCTTGGAGAAAGACAACATGCTTGGAAGATTGAAGGGTCAGCACAAGAGAGAAAGATCCTGGATGAGATGGATTGACATAATAACGGGGGTAATGTGCCAGAGATAGTGAGATTAGTTTAGGATAGATCAGGATTCAGGGCTATTGTTCACAATGACTCAACAGCAAAGAACAACAATAATATAATAATAATAATAATAATAAAACAGTAACAAAAAACAGTATCCAATAGGGAGCTCTGTTGGCCTAGTGAGGAAAGAGCTGCACTGCCAACCCAAAGGACTGTGATTCAAATCCACCAGCTACTCCATGGGAGAGATGGGCAATCTCTTCTACTACCATTCAATGCCTCTGAAAACCTGCTCTGAGTGAGCTCAGCTATGAGTGAGTTCTGACTCAATGGCATATAACAATAATGAGTGACTATACTGTACTTCATAGATCCATTTACCAATTTATGGACACATGGGTTACTTCTGGATTTTAGCTATTATGAATATAATTACTGTAAACATTTTATACAAGTAACTTTGTAAACATATCCTTTCACAGGTCTTGAATATTTAGGAGTTGAATCACTTGTGCATTAGGTTTAATTTCATAAGAAATCACCAGGTATTATTTCTAAACGAACGTGTCCTTTCACACTTACTCCCAGCCATGATTAAGGGTGCTTAACACCTTCATTAGCATTTGATGTTATTAGTCAATTTAGCTATCCTGGTGTGTGTGTCTGTGTAGTTTTACCTTACTAGGATTTTAATTTGTGTTCCTAAAGACTAAGGATTTTCAGCAAATTTCCACCTGCTGAGTTACTGTCATGCATCTTCTCTTGTGAAGCATCAATTTTTGACCTTCCTTCTTGCAGTGCACTCAACCCTGGATACACATTAAAATAACCTCGACTTCTCTATGGGTCATTCACAGAGACTCTGATTTAATTAATGACCCCATTGTCAATAGTTTTTTTAAAATACATCCTTTATGACTCTAATGTGCACCCAGGACTGAAAACCCATTTCTTCCAGCACAGTGGCTCCTAACTTTAGGATGCATCAAGATAACTGGGAAGGGTTACTGAAACATAGAGGGTTTGATTCAGTGAGTCTGAGGGGAAGCCTGAGAATTTACATTTTGGAGAAATTGTATCAGTACCAAGTTTCCAAATGGAACAATGCTGCAGGTCCTTGGGCCACCTTCAGAGAGCTGGTACTTTAGACAAACTAAACAGCAACTTTCTAACAGATACCAAATTCTTCCAAGCTTTTCTTTTTGGTATGCTCTAGTCTCTATATCTGAGATCCCATCTAATTGTTTCTTTTTTTACACTCTTTTTCATTCTTCAGGAACCAGCCTGAATGTCGCAATCTTTATGAAGTCTGCAAAGATTCATTTGTTGTCATTTCATGCCCCACATTCTATTGTCATGATTCGTGTAATAATTGCACTTATCACAGTGTTTTAAATAGGCTTCCTTTTTCTGGCTGTGGCGCTCCTTCTGCTACCAAATGGAAGCCATAGGAATGCAGAAAGCTGTATGCCTTGTTTGTTAACTCATTAGCAACCAACAGTAGCAGGAATATTGACAAGTTCCCACTATTTTATTTTGTAATTTTATTTTTCTTTCTTTTAAGAAAGAAATGAATGCTAGAGCAAAGAAAATCTTATATAGCAGGCTTTTCAAATGCCTAAAATCTACTGCTTTCAACTCTATTCTGACTCATAGTGACTATAGGACAGAGTGGAACTGCTCATAAAATTTCCAAGGTTGTATGGATATCCTTATGAACACTTACTGTATCTTCTTTCTCTTGAGGAATGACCGGTGAGTTCACACTATTGTCATTTTAGTTGGCAGTCAGACTTTGATCACTACATTATCAAAGCCTCTGTAATTATGATACACTTAGATTCTTTAAAAATCACACCTGACCATCCAAA
The DNA here is from genome assembly GCF_000299155.1 of Elephantulus edwardii. NCBI lineage: Eukaryota > Metazoa > Chordata > Mammalia > Macroscelidea > Macroscelididae > Elephantulus > Elephantulus edwardii. The sequence goes on along the minus strand of NW_006399758.1, from coordinate 32,191,815 downwards.
TTAGAGGCTAGATCACATGAACTAGAAAGCTAATATAAAAAAAGCTAAAATTAAAAATTAAAAGCCATAAGTAGAGGACTTAATAATGAAAAAGAAACACATTTAAGTTGTGTAAGCTAGGAACTATAAAAATCAAAGAAGAATTTTACAAGATGACAGTAAAGTATGATTTTCTATAGAATATGATATCTATTTCCTGAAAAGCTGTTGGGTTTTTTTAAAATTTTTTTAAAAATTTTTTATTAAAGAAGGTCTACCTTTAAACTTGGACCAGAAGGCAATCATCAGAACAGAGCAAGGAAACACTGCATGGTTCAAATTGGGACGAGTGTACGCCAGGGCTGTTTTCTGTCTCCATACCTTTTCAATCTTTATGCAGAATAGGTTATCTGGGAGGCTGGACTCTATGAGAAAAATCTGGCAACAGGATTGGAAGAAGTATCATCAACAATCTGTATTATGCAGATGACACAGCCCTGCTTGCTGAAACTAAGGAGTCCCTGAGGCACTTGCTGTGGAAGGTCAGGGACTGCAGTCTTCAATACGGATTGAGACTCAATTTCAAGAAAACAAAGGTTCTCACCACTGGGCTGATTGGCAGCATCATAATAGATGGTGAAGAGATTGAGATTATTCACAGTTTTGGTTTGCTTGGATCCTTAGTCAACACTCTTGTCACCAGCAGTGAGGAGACTAGAAGACATATTGCGATGGGATAGTCTGTGGTTAGAGACCTCTCTAAAGTACTGAAAAGCAATAATGTTAGTCTGGAGACTAAGGTGTACTGATACAGGCCATGGTCTTGGCAGTCACTTGCTACACATTGGGAGGATGGACAATGACTAGGAATGATAGAAGGAGAATTGATGCCTCTGAGCTTTGGTGCTGGAGAAGAGTATCAAATATACCATGGACTGCTAGGAAAATGAACACATTTGTCCTGGAGAGGGTGAAGCCAGGCTGCTCCTTGGAGGCAAGGATTCTGAAGCTTTGTCTGACATACTTCGGACATGTTACAAGGAGGGACCGGTCCTTGGAGAGGGTCATGCTTGGGAGGGTGGAGGGACAGTGCAGGAGAGGAAGATCCTCGATGAGATGGATTGCTTCAGTGACTGGGGTAATGGGGGTAGGTGTATTGGAGATGGCGAGATTGGCACAGGATAGGGCAAAGTTTAGGGCTGTTGTACATAGGGTCTCTATGAGTCGCAGGTGACTTGACAGCACATAACAGCAACAAGAACAACAACTTTTAAGCACATTTAAATAACTAATGTCTTTTAGGATGCTCTGGTGGTTTAGTGGTAAGGAACTAGACTGCCAACACAAAGGTATGTGGTTTGAATCCACCATCTTTTCCACAGGAGATAGTAGGACAATCTTCTCTTGTGCAAGTTACTGCTTCTGAAAACCTGCTGGAGGGTCAGCTATGGGTCAGTTCCTAGTTGGTGGTACACAAAAACAACAAAAACAACAAAAATGTCTTTAAAGATATAAAGTTTCATAGATTATGGTCATAGGAATATCTTAACAAAATATTTATTTGAAAAATATAATTTTAATAGTAGTCATAGTAATAGTAATAGTAATAGTAATAGTAATAGTAATAGTAATAGTAATAGTAATGTTG
>NW_006399758.1:32116665-32187810 GCF_000299155.1 Elephantulus edwardii | reverse complement strand
GACTGTAAAAGTTGGTAGAAATCATCTATTTCTTCTTCTTTGGCTCTGGTTGTTGGTGCATATATCTGAATGATAGTGGTAATAGTAATAGTAGTAATAATAAATTAGCTATAATTTACTTGATAACTTTGTGTTGATATTAGTGACTTTGCCAAATGCTGTCCATATATTATCGTATTTAATCTTTACACACATCCTTTGTGTTTGGACACTATTAACCTAATCTCACAGATAAAAATATAGAGGCTGAGAGAAGTTATTTCTTTAGGGTCAGTATTCAAAAGTATTTCCGTTCAGGGTTGTCTGATACAACACAGAAACTTCATTTTGATTTTAATTTCAGACAAATATTGATTTTTTTTAAAGTGTAAGTATTGTTGTTTGCTGTTATGTGCTATTGAGTCAACTCTGACTCCTAGGGAGCCTATGAACAGTGGCTCGGAACCCTGCCTGACCCTGAGTTAACTTCACCAGCTCTGACACACCTGACTGCATTGCCACAGTGACCGTTTCAATCCATCTTGTTGAGGGTCTTCCTCTCATATGCTGACATAATTTTTCTAGCATGAGGTCCTTCTCTAAGGACTGGCCACTCCAATCAACATGCCCAAAGTGTTTGAGACAGAGTTTCACCATCCTTGCTTCTACGGAGCACTGTGGTTTCACTTTCTCCAGGACAGATGTGTTTGTTCTCTTGGTAGTCCACGTCACTCTTCAGTATTCTTCTCCAGCACCATAACTCAAAGGCATTTTATCATCCTTAATAATTGTCCAGCTTTCTGATGGATAGCAAGCAATTGAGAAGATCATGGCTTGGACCAAGTGCACCTTGGGCTTTAGACTGACATTGTTGTTCTTTAGCCAGACTCGAGAAAAGTTCTTGCCAGAAGTAGATTTTTCCAGTGAAATTCATTTTTTGATTTCCTAAGTGCTGGTGCCAAGGGTGTTGATTGTGGATCCAAGCCAAGATTGAATCATTAACAAGTTCAATCCTTTCTCCATATATCATGATGCTGCCTACTGGCACATTGGTGAGGATCTTTGTGTTCTTTATGTTGAGATGTAATCTATACTGAAGACTATAGTCTTTAAATCTTCTGCAACAAGAATTTCAAGTCCTCATCACCTTCAGCAAGGTTGTCATCTGCATAATGGAGGTTACTCACGAGGTTTTCCTCTAATACCAAGGCCATATTCTTCTGAATGAAGTCCAGCTTCTTGAATTATCTGTTCAGCATATTGATTGAAGATCAATTTGCCCATCCTTCTTTTTTTTCCATCTGGAGGCCAGGATAGCATTTGAGGGGTAAACGAGGTGCTCTAGAAGTTGGATCACAGAGCTCTGGAGGCTTAGTAACATGGAGTTACACTCTCAACCCAGACACAAGGTTTGAATCCACCAGCTACTCGGGAGAATGATGGGCAATCTCCTCCCATGTGGTTCACTGCCTGTGAAACACCTGCTGGAGGGTCAGCTATGAGTTGGTTCTGATGCAACAATATATAATAAACAACAGTAGTTGGATAAAGATGTGACACGGATGAGATTATACAGAACTTTGCAGATGGTGAAGATTTCTGTTTCTACTTTGAAAGGGATAAGCAGCTACTGCAAGATTTTAAACAGAAGAGTGGCCTGGCTTGTCTTACATTTCCATCAAATCAATTAGCTGCTCTGTGGTGAACAGCCTGCAGTAAGGCCCTTGAGGCCAGAGCTGGAGGTACTGCAGAGAGCCAGGCCATAGCTTGTGTCTGCTTTTCTGGATGGTGGACGTCATGGGTGTCTGGCCTCTAGGTATACTGCTCTGTGGATCTGGCCAACAACTTACAGCAGGTGCTGAGAAGAGGAGTGTCATTCTGGCAGTTTTGATGTGGAATGGGAAGTAGCTTTTCTGGCACAAGGAGATCTGAAGTGAGCCTGGACAGGTTACATTTTGTGAACACTGAATCACTGGGTGTGGGAGAAGTATTTCCATCACCAGATATCTCACACAGGGCAGTAGCATAGGTTATGGCAAGTCTGTGTACTCAAGGTGTGGGCAGACAATGGGTAGAGAGTGAAGAACATAAACAGACATGTCACTGAAGTAGGTGACACACTTCCTGGGGCTCCAAGAAACTAGTGGGAGACGATGCGGGGTGACAAGATATTCCAACTATACAGATGTTGATGTAAGACTAATAGATTTTATTATTAAAATAACTGCAGTCTAATTTATAAAAAAATCTGGTGAGTTGGGCTCACCACCACTGTTATAAAGCAGGTCTGACATGGGGGGTTGGGAGGAGACTATGATAAGAGTGGATAGATAATGACAATTGCCTTGGAACAGATGAAGGAAAGAAATGTGTAAAAATGACTATGTGATTAGGTATTATACATACGACAACAGCCTAGAATAAGAGATATATCTTTGCAAAGAGGACTGGGTGTGGGGTGGGGGGAGGTAGGTAATTGTGGAACAATGAATGAATGCTAAAAAAAAAATAAAGTGAACTGGGGGAGGGAGAAAGGAGGGCAAGGGGGTAAAATGTGCACAAATGAATGAATGAAAATCTAACTTCTCTGTAAATGTTCATTAAAATAACAATTAAAATAAAATTTTATTAAAAAAAATCACAAATAGGGAGCTCTGGAGGCCTAGTGGCAAGAAGCTGTGCTGCAATCCCAAAGGTGTGAAGTTCAAATCCGCCAGATGCTCCGCTGGAGAAGGAGGGGCAATCGATTCTACGATACACCCTGCCACCCCCCAGTAAAAACCCCCAACACAAAACCCCCATGATTTATGTAATGTTGTAATGTGCTTATGAGTTGGTATAGCTTCGTAGCTGACCTTACTGAAGGTTTATAGAGACTGTAAATCACACAGGAGACTGTTCATCCTCCCTCATTGAAAACATATACATTATTAACATTAAATGATTTTCAGGTTCATGCATATTGTTATATATGTTGGTATTTAATTTATATTCATGGCAGAGCAGTGTTCCATTGTTTGATTGATCCATTTAGCTATGATGAACATTTGGGTTCTTTCCATCTTTTGGCAGCTGTGATTTGACAATAAACACTAATTATATGCATCTCTTTGCATTGTACCTTTTATGTCTCTCAGGTTATTTTTTTTTTAAATTATATGAATGCACTTTAAGGGACAATGAAATAAATGGAACTACAAATGTAATAGAACAAAAGTATAAAAAGTCAGTACTTTTAAAACTGAATGGCCTCTGTATATCAAGTCTTTGTTTAGACACTATTCTTGGAGCCCTGGTGACACGGTGGTTAAAGCTAACCACAGGTTTGTGTTTTGAACCCACTAGATACTCCGTGAGAGAAAAATGAGACAGCCTAGTCTCCAAAATATTTACAACTTTGTAAACCCTATGGGTCAGTTTCACTCTGCCCTGTAGGGACATTGTGAGTTGAAACTTATTTGAAAACAGTGGGATTGGATTTTAAAAATTAAGTTTTTACAGCAATCTTACTTCACACATATTACTATCAGCCCATTTTACAGATCAAAAAATTGAGATGAGGACACAAGTAGTTTACATGAAGCCATGAGACTTGAGCTTGCTTTTAGCAGACTGTAAACAGAGCTCTTGTTTTTAATAACTAAGCCTTCCAACCTCTAGAAAAAAGAAGGGAAAAAAATGTTCCAATGGGTTAGGTAGATTAATTAAAAAAAATAAACATCAAGAGATGCCTAAGAACAGGAAGGCTTGAATTCACTAGAGGAAATAGGTATTACGGGGCATGGTGGGTCACCAACTTGCTGCGCCAGGCCTGAGCCATTCCCACCTTACTTGCAGGTTGTTTTACATTTACATTTTCACACTCAAACTCACTACCTTTGAGACTCATAACTGACACTCCAGTGAGCTTTTAAAGGCTGTAAATTGCACAGGAGAAGGCTGCTCAACTGCTATCCTTACTTTTATTCAAAATACGAAGTGGGTTTTTCCATGTCTTCAGTTTCTGTTCTCAGAGCATAAGGCACAGATTCTATGATAAAATGAAGATGTCTGCATGTGCCCTAATCAGAGAGTTTTTTTTTTTACGTTGAATTTGTTGAATATATATGTTAAAACAAAGAATGTCTGACATAAACATTGCTCATTTTCTTACATAGAGTCTTAGAGAAGTGATAAAAGAATTTTTTCTATGTTTTGATTTTTTGTTGTGGTTTGTTAGATGAAATGAGGTTGAGGCTAACTCATAATGACCTTATATATAACTTGAACTTGTAATTTAGTGGGCACTACGTGGCCTTGGATGAGATGGATTGATATAGTGACTGGGGCAATGGGTGTTGCTGTGTCAGAATTCGTGAGACTGGCTCAGGACAGGGCAGGGTTCAGAGCTGCTGTATGCAGGGTCACTATGGGTCACAGGTGACTCGATGGCACACAGCAACAACAACAACAACATTTGGGGGAACTGTTTCACAAGTTCTTGTTTATCTTTTAGCTAGTATTCAATTAAAATTATGACAATAAAAAGAGACAGAAGCAAAGTTGATAAAAAAGAATCACCTTGGTTGAAAAATTTCATTAGGAAAGGAACAACAACAAAAACCTTTAAAAAGAAAGACATTGTCAATTTTGTCCATAAAGAAAGACTTGAGAATATTGATCAGAGCCCTCTGTATACTCCAGAGGTGTCCTGGAATGCTTGTTTTGAGATCCCTTCAAGTGCAGGATTGAATTTGTGGTTCAGACCTTCCCTAGTGTGCACAGAAATTCAATAGCCTTTAAGCCTAAGTGATGCATGGCTTTGTTGAGTGTTTTGTTAAATGCTAAAAGATGCTTTGCAACATGGTACTCAGCTTGCATGCCAGAGTATTACACATTCCAGCTAGGTATTCTTCTGTGGATTCTTAGTAGATTTGCCTGGTTAGATTGTTTGTAGTCAGCAAAAGCAAAAGTAATTACAAGTAGAAATCGAAAGACTTTAAACTTGCTTTACTCCATTTATGTGTTATCTCGTCTCTGGTTTCCTTTGGCTATGGGCAGTTTAGCACTGTGGTATCAAACCATACAGGCTGCAAAAAACCCCACATATTCCTGGGCATCTTCTCCAAGTAAACTATATGAGTAGGTCTGGGATGGGGCCCAAAAATCTGCAATTATAGTAGGCCCAAAGGTATTTGGATACATGTTGGCCAAGAATCTCACTTCTGGAAATAATGAATTTGCCTCTTTCAGATTTCATAATGCATTCTGGGAGCTCTGTAACATCTGAATAGGTACACATAGTCCCTCTTTTCTCACATACCCCAGGGAAATTAATTTGCCTTTTTGAATTAATAGGGTATTAAGCACTTATTCTTCTATGCCATTGCCACTATGGCTGAAGTAATTTAAATTATGTAATTTTGTGTAAAGTGAGACAATACCTTTGGTGGATATGAGTAAAGAGAAAAAAGAGTTTCTAGTGGTTTGTGGTGTGTATTTTTTTTTAATCTTTCTTGTTTGTCTTTTCCCTGTTATCCAGCTTTGTGATATCTAATGCATTTGGATTTTAATTACCTTTTCAATAAAATGAGCTGAAGACAATGGAAGATGACTTGAATATACTATTCTAGAGCTCAGTGTATATTGTTTCTTTAATTTGGCATCCTTTGAGGTAAAGTTCCACTCCAATTTCTGCAAATAATATTCATTTATTGTCTAAGGTATATGTGATTTTTCTACCTACAAACTAGGTATTTCATGTTTCTTATTTTATTTAGCTTTATACTTTAATCTCAGCAGTTATATTATCAATCCTCAATTAATTCTTTTCCATGTTAAAGCAAAATATATGATTTTCCTTCTTTATTCTAAAAACATAACTATCCGTTTCATTTACTAGTGGTTAATTAAGAAACAGATTTATTCAGAATTTGGAGAAAGTCAGTGTTTTGATTATATATATATATATATGTCACTATTTAGAGTTTGATTTTGAAATAAATTAAAATTTTTATTTCTGTGTAGTGGTGAAACACATACTGATATTTCTTCTGTGTACTGCTGGGTCAATATTGACTTAAAATTTTCCAATGGGGTGGGGTAGAACTTCACCATAAAGTTTCCTAGACTGTAATCTTTCTTTATAGCAGTGTATCATCAGGTCTTTTCCCCTCAGGAGCAACTAGTGGGTTCAAACCACTGACCTCTCAGTGAGTAGCCCAGTGTTTAACTCATTGTATAACTTCAGAGTTCTTTATTGACATAATTGCCTATAATTTATTGTCTGATCACAGAAATATAGTGTTGACTGAATAAATGATCCCATCCAAGTTTATTATTTTACATGTTAAGAATTCAGTCTATAGCAGACTCACCCAACTCATTGCCATGGAGTCAAAACTGACTCATAGCTGACCTTCTAGTGGGTTTCATATTGCCAGAGAGTCATCACCTCCAGGTTTTCCTTCCAACTCCCTATCGAGGATGTCAGAGCTCCCTATATAGAAGACCAGGGGCAACTTTTTTTTTTTCAGAGTTTACCAAAAACATTTAATGGAATGTAAAAATGAACATTTAAACTCATTACATTATTTTTTGAAATTTTATGGTAGAAAAATACTATGGGGAGACACTTCTTATTAAACTGACAGGCCACGTTCTCCCTTCCCCAGCTTCTCTGCACCCCGACAGGGGCAACTTTTGAAGATCACTTTTCTAACCATTGTCTTAGCCTCCTCAGGGGCGTAGTATACAGCTAGCTGACTCAACTGAAGCATTGATCAGCGTCTTTTAGATCATCATCAGCTGTGGTGCCTGAGACAAAGTTTGCTAGACATTTGAGGAAATCAAAGGCTTTTTTGCATTTGTGTTATTGGACTGAACCTGGACTTTCATTTGTTGACTGAGAAGCTGTCTGAACTAATAGAAGAATTGTGTTTTACTGTTAATCAGGTATGGGGTTACTGTTGACAAAAAAACCAGACTTCCACTGGGCAATATCCTTTGCCTTCTGTCCCCACCTGTTTCCTTAATAAACCTCACCGCTTTTGCAGCAAATTCAAGACCCAGAGGCCAGGCATATCCTGGTGCTACTTTTTTGGTGCTGTGGGTATTGATGGGCACACTGCCCTTTTGTATAGTTAATGGTGGTCAGATTCAGCCTTCCCTATATTGCTTTTGCTTTTTTCCACAGAACTAATTACTTAAACTCTTTTTTCATATATAATATTTTAAGACACATTTTCATTCTTTGTAGCACTTGATACAGACACAGGAAACAAATGTTACTTGAATGGATTACTGTATGGAAATCAACTTAACTAATTGGATGTTTAGAACAGGATAGTTCTTGAACAGTCTGTGCTTGTACTTTCATCTTTTCACCTGCTTTACAAAGAGATCCACCAATTATAGATGTTCTGGCAGCTCATTTTGCTCTCTCTCCCTTGATTTAGATCCAATTATTCTTTCCTGCTCATCCTTCTGGAATGGCATTTGAGACTTGCCTTGACTAGAACGGGCATGTGGATTCAGCTCTTCTTTTTTGACTCCTAATGCACGCATTAAAACCTTATGATACGTACCCTTGCTGTTCAAATCTATCATGTTCTTTATTACTACTAAGAGGAATTCTATGCTTTTAACTTTATTTATTTTGGAACTCAGGGTAATTTAGTTCATTATCATATGGGAAGGCAGAAAAAGTAGAGACCAAACTAAGGCCTTTTTTCTTAGCAATCACCAGGAGGGGCTCATGACATTTAGACTGGTAGGACTTAGTGTTAAAACCATCCTCATTCATTATTTTCCAAGTCTTAGAAACAAAATGAGATACCAGAGAAGGGATTTAATTCTTTATCTCCCTAAACCCCCAATTATAATGCAAGGAATGCAGGAGCAAACCTGAGCACCTTCAGGCAGCAGTAGTTCTAATCAGTTACTTTCTACATGCTTAGAGCATAAACCCGACACCATTGTTAAGATTTATTTCCATGGCTGCATAATCAACCCTTACCCCTTTCAGCAGAGGCTTCCTGGGGTACACAATCACCCAGACATAGTTCAAATGAAATGAGTTTTACAGATGTCTGGTTTAACCTTCTTCCTAATTTTGCAAATAAGAAACTTGAGACCTGGAGAAGTTACTTGTTTTAGACAGTTGGATAGTGACAAAGCTAGAATCCAAACTGGTTATGCTATTATTATGGCAGACTTTTGATAACTTTTACTCTTACTTTCTTACTTCTGAGGAGATAACTGAGAATGATCTCGTGCCCATGTAGATGACCTGTCCTGTATCCGAGGCTCTCAGTTCCTTGGATTTTTCACCTTGAAGACCTTTGCTCTGATCTCTTTCAATATCTCTTCCACAGACCTTCTCATCATCCACAGCTGTCACATAACTGAAATAGCTCTGTCTCTGGCACAACCTTCACTTTTCTCTTCACACAGTCCCCCCTTTCTCTGATCCTTAACTACAGAGAGATTTCCAATCCCTTTATGTCTCTATTTTCCCCCTTCAGTGTCATCCTGTGCTCCCTTCCCCGCCCCCTTGTTAAAGTTAGACTTCACGTAGACAGGCATTCTTTCTTATTGTAGCCCCAGCTCTGTTTATTTACTGTTTTCTATGCACTTACCTGACAAAAATACGATTCTGAACTATTCACTTTTTCTTTCTCCCATGTTTCCCCAAAACCCAATTGAACTCAATGTCATCCAACTAGAACTGATATATAGCTGACTCTCCATTGAATTTCTGAGTCTGCAAATTGCACAGGAGGAGATTGCTCCTCTTTTTCCCAAGGAGTGAATTAGAACCACTATAGAGGCATGGCCTTTGGGTTTACCAATGCAACTCCCCATGGACTAGGCCACCGAAGCTTGTTAGGAATAGAAATCCTTGGATCCTACTTATACTTACAAAATCAGAAACGTTTGGATTCAGACCTAGAAATCTATGTTTTAACAAGTCTTACTGGTGCTTCTTGATGCAAACTAAAAATTGTTGAAACATTGTCCTATGAAATTTGGCCTCTGATCTCAACTGTAAGCAACCCTGTCAGTTTTTATGTTTTCTACATTATTCCTCCTTTTACATGTTATCTTCTTTACATATCTTCTATTTTACTCAAATATTGGTTCTAGCCTATTCCTCTATACTCTCTAGATGTGATTACAACTGTGACTTTTCACTGTGTGGACCTGAACTCTTAAATTCCTGCTTATGAACACTTCTGCTAATTGCAATAGAAAGTGTCTGTCTTCATGTCTAACATTTGTCCATATGCGTGTGCTCGAAATTTATTTTCTTGCTGCCTCTGAAGCTTCCCTTTCAAGTCGCTACTGTCATACCTGACCTTCTTCATCACAAATTACAGTGACACACGTTGGGATTTTTATCATAAGTAAGGTGAATGCTTTGTAGAATTTTAAGTAAAGGAGTGGAATTACTGGATGTATATTTTACCCCTTTTGTCTGGAAGACTAACTGCAGTGGTTTAAGAATTGAAGCATGTTAACCAGCTTGGAGGTTGTTGAAGTCTAGTAAGAGAGCGTGTGGCTTAGGCCATGTCAGTCTTAGTGGAAGTGTGTTAATTTGGGGATTATGGATAGGAGATAGGATGAACAGAGGTGATGTGGACTAACCAAAGATAAAGCTCGAGTTTTATTCTTTAATATAATTCTGTGAATTCTAATACTGTTTAGCAGAAGGAGAAAGTAAAAAATAAGATGGCTGGAAGAGAAAGTCAAGAATGTTTCTGACCAAATTAAGTTTTGATTGTTTATTGAGAAGCTGTGTGAAGATAGTTGTTGTGTGTCACAGAGTCAGAACCGACCCATAGCTGACCGTTCGGTAGGATTTCAGAGGCAGTTAATCTCATGGGAGGAGACTGCCTGTCCTTCTGTGGAGCATCTGGTGGCCTTGAACTGTGAGCCTTTACGATTGCTTCTTGCAAGAAGCTGTGCTTCTTGCCACTAGGCCATGTGGAGAAAGACAGTTGAATATATGAAGCTAGAGTTCCAGGAAGGAGTGAGAAATAAAATGCAGATTTTGGAATTGTAAGCTTATAAATACTTTTGGAAGTTATGACATTTGATGACATTGCTTTGAGAGGGTGTATAGATGGACAAGAGACAATGGCTTATATCCAAGATTTAAAGTGAGGTATGGAAGGGAAATTCTTAGCACAGAGACTGAGGATGAGAAATGGTGAAGTAGGAAAATTTCCAAGAAGAGAAAGAGGTAAGCTATGTACAATTCTGCAAATGGGTCATAAAACAAGAACAAAGAAGCAATCATGAGATACAGTATCATGGAGGTCTTTGGAGATCTTAATGACAGTAATAATAATGGAGTAGTGAACACAAATCCTGACTAGAATGGATTGAAGAAAATGCTTTGTCAAACTAAAGTCCTCCTTAAGAAGAAACGGAGAAATCTGTCATTCATTCTAGTCCCTGCTCAATTGTTTCCTGAAATCAATACAATTCTAAAAATGGCTACTTAAATCCTTCAATTTATGCAGACTTTTGTAGTGATAGGCTCATATTTGAAGGGTTTAAATGAAAGACTTATACAATTGAAATAGAATTTGGATGTTAAAAGACAATATAGAATTCTGTAAAGTTAAGCTTGTTTCAAACTATTGATACCAGTAGTCACCATCCAAAGTAGAAAAGCATAACTCTCACCACCAACTTAAATAACAATAGGTGTTCTAATAAATCTGAACTTGAAATAGCAAGGTACAAGCTGGATTTAATATTATCAGACCACTGCTAATTGAAAGTTGGCCTCTCTCTCTCTTTTTTTCCCTTTCCCTGACTCTCCCTCTCTCACTCTCTCATACTCATCATTTCTATTAGTCAGCTTCTTTAGAGAGTATACTTAATTTCATGGTTGATAAAATATAAGAAATAACATCCTCACCAGCATACATTTACCTAGTCTCTGGTGTGGTTATAAAGAAAGGGGTGTCTGGAAATGAGAATTGTAAAAGTCTCAAAATCATATCAAATGAATACCTACAATACAGGCATTGCAAATGGTGGGTTGCTCACATATGAAAGGGTTGCCTTAGTGACCCAACTGTAGGAGCTACACAGCTAGTAGGAAGGAGAATCAACACCAGTCAGTGACACTACCAAATAAAAGGAAGGTCTTTATATCTTCAAGTAAATGCTCATTTGTTACTTAGATAGGACTTACATGTAGTTTGCATCCAGCTGCACAAACACAAGGTTTCTTTTCATGATGAAGCATTTATTTGTGAAAGAGAATTTTTCTTCTCGGATTTTACTGACATCTAATCTTGTGAATAATATGCCTACTATTCATTCATTAGCATCACCGTGTTTTAATTTATCATAAAAGAATTGAGCACTTATTATGAGCAAGACACTCTTATTGTTGTCTTAAATATACGTATATAAGAAATAAGCTCCAAATGATTTAGTCTTAATTTTATAGTGAATGAGTTGCTGGCATGCTAGTGCTGTTATCCAAAGGGTATAGACACCAAATGTTTAGTTCCTACCAGCTCATGACCCCCATCTTCATCGAAGTCCTCCTCTATCCCATCAGTCATCTCTTCTCCATCCGCGTCTGGCCCTCCTTCAGCAGGTTCCTCTGTAGAGTGATCTGCGTTCTCTGACACACATTCGTCTTGGATCAGCTCTATACTCTCTTCCAACTGCTTCTTCTGAGCTTCTGGGGGGAAAAAGCAAATGACTACTACCTTAGGTTGCTCATGAACTATTTAGATAAAGTATGAAAAAAACAGTCCATGAAAATGTAAACCCTGTGTGTACTGTTAAAGGTCCGAGACAGGCAAGGTAGTAATATGTTTTCAGTTTAATTTATTTAATCATGTAAATTATGTACCTATATCTATGCACAATTATACTTCAACATATTAATTGCCAATGGAAATAGGAAAAGTTAGGGTATCCAGTTGAAAGTAAAGAAATCAAGATGTATGCGAGCAGTTTTGATGTTCTGTCCACTTTACTTTATATATTTAGTCCTTCATGAGAAGAATGTTGTTTCTTAGGGCAAGTAGAAAAAAAATGAAGTAGGAGAATCAGATTTATCATAGAAATTTTCATTTAAGAAAAAAGATGAAGCCAATTTATTGACAAGTTCTGTTCTAACTGAAAAAATATAGAGAATAATCTCACAGAAGAAAGCAGAAAAGGCTATACTGTCTTTCAGATGAGACTGTTTGGAACAATCTTTTGAAATTTTAAAGTTTAAATCCTTTAGATGCAGTTAGGTGATATGGTTAAGGCAACCTTTTTTTAAAGCCAAGCATCATCACTTACCAGTTTTTGACACCATGCAAAGCTGAAGGCATTACTTTTTCCTTGTACTTCAATTTTCTAGTCAGCACAATTATGTTTACTACTTGTTAATGTTCAGGGATATGAGGGGCAAATAAAAATGCTTAGCATAGTGACTTGCAAGTAATAAGTGCTCAATAAATGAAGCTGCATTCCATATCAATAGACTTCTGTCTAGTTGCCAGGTTCTGTGCACTCTATGTACAGAAATCTGTTCCAAGAGCAACTATGTTAACGACATAATAACTATGTCGCCTGGAGGAAGTGTCAAGAAGCACTGGAGAGTGAATAAATGACGTGATTTTATATGCATGTTCCTTTCAGTCTTACATTGTCCCTGGCTACCTCAAAAGCTGAGTATTCACTAATTTTGATCACTGATATGATATATATTTTATAAGAGGGAATTTGGTTTTAAAATGCTACTTTTTCATCTTACTTATTAATAGTTGTGTTTGTTGTTGCTATGTATCATCGAGTCAGAACAAATAGTAGTCCCTCCAATGAGATTTCAGAGGCAGTAAATCACACTGGAAAAGATCGCTCATCCTTCTACCACAGAGAAGTCAGTGGATTCAAGCTGCATGACTTTGGGTAGACAGCACAGCCCAGTTCCTTACGATAAGGCTCCAGAACTCCCTGTTTGTGGTAGCAAATGATATAGATGCAAATATAGAATCCAAAGATTATAGGGATATTAATTTATGTTCTCTTTTGTAATGTGCGTAAAAGGAAAAGAAATATTTTTAAATGTTAAAATTTTTATTGACCACTGAAAAATAAGTATTGATGTATAATTTTGACCTACGTCAACATTTTTCCAAAGCTAATTTATACTTAAATCAATAAACTCTAATAAATACATGGTACATAAACATGGAGCTATCCTTACTTATAAACTGATTCTAATCAGTTATAAATGTAAGAATATAGCATTTCAACCTTAATGTAGGTCTATTGTTTTTTCTTATTTTCTAACTACACTATTGGGCTTGAGCATAGTGGACATTGTAAGACGAGTACAAAGTTTAAATCTGCTGCAAAGAGGGGCTGACTTGTGCTTTTGCATTTTGATTCTACAAATGAAAAGTTTATGTATGAAAATAAAGCTAGATTGTATAAGTATCTCCTTGTCTTGCTTTTAGAGGCAGGACTCTAGTTCCAACTTTATTATTCACCAGAGTATTATACACAATGAGTTTGCTTTTAGAGGCAGGACTCTAGTTCCAACTTTATTATTCACCAGAGTATTATACACAATGAGTTTGCTTCCAAGCTTAGGATGACTAGTCAGATAATTTAAATGAATTAATGAAACTTTTCAATGTCTATCTATCTATTTTTTATCTATCTATCTATCTATCTATCTATCTATCTATCCATATACACCTATAAGTGTACATACCTCAGGGGTTTTGCTGTAGGAATTAATATAATTTACCTTCGGAATGCATTTTACAAACTATAAGGAATTACAGAGACATATTCTATTGGATACAAAAGGAGATCATATTATCAGCAATTATTATGGCTTTTAAATGGAGTTGAGATAATACAATTCTCTACATTTGCCGGGTTATATGCATCCCATTTACAGAAACTGCCATGCTGGGAATCATGTCAGAAGTTATATTGGTCTATATGGTTACTTAGAGACCACTGGTAGTGAGCACCAAGCAAGAAGCTTGGTCAACCTGAAGGGTAGCAGTGAAAAAACTTGTAGGATTAAGGTTTTGTTTCAGAGGAGAAAGAGTTGGTAGAGTCAACCAAGGATGAAAAGAATCACTAAGGATCTCTTAAAATGAAAAAAAAAATTAGATATTCCCCCTGCATTTATTTCATAAATACAAGCACAGTCTATATATTCCTTGATCATTTTTCCAGTTAATTTATTAGTTTCTACCTGAGGATAGAAATCTCTCTTTTAAAGCTATACTTCTTATCTTCAAATGTATATACAGAGAAATTGAGGGACACAAGCAAGGCAGCTGATAGTCTTTCTTTTATTGTTGATGTCCACCTAACTCTTCTTTAAGAAGCCTTAGGAAGATTATATAGTTTTAGTATAAAACTTAACCAGGTTGTTCATTCTTTTTTCTAAATACATATAATGATAATCTAGATTAAGTCAGAAATTGAAAAGTAGAAGATGAAAGATGGTTTCGTATAAGAAAATTATCCCAGATTTGTGATGAAATGGAAGCTGAAGAGAGAGATGCAGACCCCAAACATCCTTAATTAACCTGCTACTGAAGATTGCTAAATTTTAGTCTTCCTTCCACACATCACTGCTGTCTAGAATTTTCTACATTTGTCCTAGGCTGACCCATTCACATTCCTATGCCCAACACTTAGTGACTGAGCTGTGCTAACGAGTACAGACTGATATGGAAAAGCTCTTCCTTCTGTTGGTGCTGATCTTTCCATCCCACCGTGGAGTAGGTTCCTCTGGCTTCGGTTTTTCACTCTTTCTCCTACGAGTGATTTCATGCTGACTGATCATCTGACTGTTTAACTTACAACCACTCGAGGACAACATGCTGTTTGTGCAAAATATCTTTATTATTATTTTTTAAATTTTTTTATTTTTATTTTTTTAAATTTAAGTAGGTCAATGTTTATTTTAGCATTCAATTAATTTTTTTTACTTTATTATTTTTTTGTGTATGTACCATCAAATCAGATCTGAATGGTACAGGAAGAGATTGTCCCTCCTTCTCCAGCGAGCATCTGATGGATTCGAACTGCACACCTCTGGGTTTATATTCTGATTCTTAAAGACTGGTTTTGGTATCTCAATAAAGATAGGACATGGAAAAACCAAACTACTATTATTTCATATTATGAAAAATGTCCCAACTCTTAACTTTTCTCAATATTAGACCATTGTGTTTAGCCTTTTAAAAAAATAATACAGATATCAATTGAGCCATAAGATTGATGTCACAGTGGGATTCTTTAATTTAGCTGGATACATCCATCTCTAATGATTTGATTTCAGATATTTTACTTTCTAAGCACTTCCACATTTTTATATTGAAGGTAATAATAACCTTTTTCACCTGAAAATTTTAAGACACATGGTGTGTTTTCTAGGAATTGGTATAGGACTAGACTTTAAGGAAGTGTAGCTCCACTTTTGTCTGGCTCGGTGCATAAGTTTACTCAGTTATCTTTGCAGTCTGAACTGACTTTTCTCATCCTTCCAGACATATGTGATCTTCCTCTTCTTTGATCAACCAATGACCTGATCAAGTGTTGTCTCATTGTCAGGTTTACTGTTGTCTTACCATTTTCTCATTAGTCTTTACATTTTCTAGAAATTTGAGCGGTGTCATTTTCACATGGAAAAGGTATAGTAGAGGTGAAAATATCTTGTGAACTGAAAAGCCTAGTGTAAGTCAAATGAGTATCAAGAAACATTCTGATATCCTGTACATCCTTCTTAATGCATTATTTGCAGAAGATAGAAGATGTGGAGAATAGAGGATTTGGGATCATGCTTTGGATAACTACTGGTCCCATTAACTGTAGTTTTCTTTAAAATATCAATATAAGAATCACCTCCTTCATAGAATTGCTGGAGGTTCAAATGGGGAAAAAGGGATAAATGTGATTTTCAGTCACAAAGATCATGTTGTTGTTGTGTACCATCAAGTTGGAACTGACCCATAGCTGACCCTACAGTGGCTTTTCAGAGGCAGTTAAACACATGGGAGGAGGCTGCCCATCCTTCTCCTCTCCCCCCGCCTCCCTTGCCCCCAGCTGCTGGTAGCCTCGAACTACATGTCTTTGGGATTGCAGCAAAGCTTCTTGCCACTAGGCATCGGAGCTTCCACAAAGATCATACAAAGATGTTTCACAAATGGCTCAAAATATTTCTTTAACGGAATTTATATCCATGAAGTCATTTCTGTAGTTAAAATCTCTGTTTCAAAAGAATTTATCACTATTGATCATTAAATATGCTGAAAAGATAATTTTGTCTCGACAAAATTATCATTTCTATGTTTAGGCAAACAGAGTTCTGAATTAATTTTTCTTTTTTATACTTTTAAATTGCTCTACTCGATGGCACTTAACAAAAACAACAACGTTTTTTTAAATCAACACAAAAGGCATCTAACTCCTCCACTGTCCTATACTAACGACAGTAATGTATTCCTGAAGTAAAAAGAAAAAAAATGCTGTTACTTATCTTCATTCATTCAATCATTAACTTGAAAGATAAATGCTTGGAAGACATTATCTGGGCTGTGGAAAAAAGCTTTAATTGCAATAGTAATTGATTTGTAGGAGTTTAATGGAAATACAATTGCTCTGCGCTTTAGTAATATGTACTTGTCATAGACTTTTATCATTACCTCAATAGGAAATGTTATAATCATGAAACAAAGACAGATTTCATTAATAAAAGCACACATGAAAGCACATGTTGTTTATGAAGCTGTTGATTCACAATTTAACAAGCAGCTTTGATCCAGTAATGAATTTTTTGAAATAGAAACAAAGCAACTAATCCTATTTTTGAAAAATTATCCAACTGCACCTCTATTTGAAATGAGTAACAGCTTTCATTTTACTCTTATATTAATAATGTTATCTTTACCTGCAAAATTCTTATTCTAGTTAGTCTCAATTTTTATTGGGACACGCATCTGTCTAATGATGTTTTGGGATAGAAACACCTAATCATTTTTGTATCTATGGCAGCTAACTCAGAGTCTTACACATCAATTGAATCTAACTTACTGAATATATTTATGACCTTCTGTGGAATCAGAGAATGAAAATGAATGTCTAGATGTCAAATTCTTTTCAGGGAGTCAGAGTGATAGTTGAATTTGGCACTGGGGTGCTCCCACTATGAATTTAAAAGGAACTTGAGAGAATTCTCCTGGCCACATTCCACATGACAGCGTCTCACCACAGTGTCAAAGCACAACGTGGGGTCTGGGATTTTCTTAGAAGAAAACCGTTAATGTTTACACTGACAGATTTTCCAGAGAAAAATAAACCATAAACGTCTTCAAGTGCTTACAGGAAGGATGACTGCCTTTGAACACTGGCATGTTTGGGAGTCTCTGTTGACTTTTCAAGTCAAAGTGATGGATGGTCAGTGCATTTCTTCTGTGTGCAGAGAAATGAAGTAGTGATAGATCTTTGGGATTTTGATTTTGTTTAAGAGTAGATTAGGAAGTAAAATTTACAAAGTTTATGCTTAAAATTATCTCCGAAATCAGAGATAAACACGAATTTTAATAGAAAATCAGGTTTATAATGGATGAAAGTCAATGAAGGCTTACTAAATGTTGACCAAGAAACACTCATTAACTGTATTCCTGGAAAAATCCTGCACAATAGACCTATTTATTAGTTTTGCAGGAAGGGAAACTGAGGCATAAATAAGTTGAACAAGGTGCCACATTGAATTATTTAGTAAGAGTGTTTGAATTTTGCTGTATGAATACCAATTCCATGGTGTCTGCTGTTTTCTGCTCTAGTTTAAGGAAAAGGGCCTAATTTATCACCAAGAGAGTGATTTGAATATCATCAGTAACAAGAAGAAAATTTAAAATTCAAAAATGCAGAAATCCATTTAGTCAGGGCCACATGATCAGGCTGAACAATGACCATCAAAGAAAAGGAGGTTTTGAGAATTAAATACTGATGAGTAAGTG
Organism: Elephantulus edwardii; assembly: GCF_000299155.1. Classification (NCBI taxonomy): domain Eukaryota; kingdom Metazoa; phylum Chordata; class Mammalia; order Macroscelidea; family Macroscelididae; genus Elephantulus; species Elephantulus edwardii. Next base: position 32,169,826 of record NW_006399758.1, on the reverse strand, counting down.
TGTGTGTGTGTGTGTGTGTGTGTGTGTGTGTGTGTGTCATGGACGATGCCTAAGGCTTTTAAAAGCCATGACTGGAAAGAATTTGGTATGAAATTTTAATCCTTATATTCAAGTATTTTCTTCCTTACAATTTACTTCTACTTCAAAAGGCATATCTGATTTAGAAAACAAGTTAAAATTGTTGGGATTTATGTTCAAAGCTTTTTTATTAAATTGAGTTTGCTGCACTGCTATTATCATTAATACAGCTCTGAAAATTGGTTGAGTTGGCAATTATGTTTTTTGACATGCTGGTTTAATTGCTAGCTAATTGCTAGCTGAATTGTCTTTAGCAGATGGTTGGAAAGAATGTTGATACAAAAACAGTCACATTATTCATTAGAGCCAAGCTAGTGTCCTAGATTCATTGTTTTTGCATACCAAACTAAACAACATTTTCACAAAAAAATAACATTATAACACCTGTATACATATGAAATTCAACTTAATGATTTAAACAAATGCCTTTAAAAAAGATGTAGCTTTATTGCTTATAGTATTACTAACCAGGCCATAAATGAACACTAAGAAAATGACAAGATAAATGGTTTCAGTTTAAAATATCAGTTGAGTATGTTCTGAGAGAAATAAACCTCAGGTGTTTCCATAAAATATCCTAAATTGTAGAACTGACTACACATTCGATATAAAAAATAAAAAATTCATCAAGATGGTTTGTTTCTCTAAATATCATAATTTTAAGAGATAGACACTCTTTCCACAGTTTTATAAATTGTGTAAGTACTTTTACAAAGTTCATGTAGTTAGCAAGTTTCCGAACTGAGTTTTTAATGGAATGTAAAGCTGGTTCTATTTGATTCCTAAGTCTGGGGCCTTAGATGGCTTAAAGATGTAAATCTGTTTGCCATAAATTAATGTTCCAACTTCTAGCTGACTCTCAATCAAGTTTCTGAGACTGCAGATCTTAATGGCAGGTGGTTGGTGTTGTGTGCCATCGAGTCAAAACCAATTCATAGCTGACCCTCCACAGGGTTCTCAGAGGCAGTAAATTTCACAGATGGAGAATTCCCATCTTCCTCCTGAGTAGCAGCGAAAGGATTCGAACTGCATGCCTTTGGGATTATAGTGTAGGTTCTTACCAATAGGCTACCCAGGTTCCCTAATGGCAGGAGACCTGCCCTCGGAGCTGCTAGTGTACTGGAGACTCATAGCCTTTGGGTTAGTGGAGTAACTCTCTGTGGACTAAGCTACTACACAAGAAAGACTAATTGAAGGGAGTACAAACTAGAAGTGGAGAGGTAATACAAAAGGTGAGTGCAACTTTGAGGGGAGAAGAGGGATAAAATGTTCTAAAAAGGCTTCATGTTAAGGGTCATAAGAAATCATTCGATTGTGCTTGTGAGATGGATTAATTTAACAATGTGTAAAACACAACACAATAAAGTTTGTGGGCTTTTTTCAAGGTGAGTGCAAAAGCACAAGAGAGGGTCTGGCTATAGACATTAGCACTGGGAAAACAGAAGAGGTAGAGTGAAGAGCTGTTCCACATCCCATAGGCAAGGTTTGGCAGCCTTAGATACAGAAAGAATAGAAGAGGATGTTAGTGTTTGGCCACCGAATTTTCCTGATGGTTATGAGTAAGGCACAGAGAGGAGAGCACATTTGGATTGAAAAGTGGAGAGAAATTGAAGAAGTTTAATTTGAAAAAAAAAACGATGATTGATTTATCTGAGGGACAGCCATAGGGAGAGCTCTAGTAATTTGGAAAACTTTTGAGCTAGCAACTAAAAATTCCAGAAAAGGTGTGTGTTAAGGATGTATCCTTTTAGCTTTCCAAGAGGGAAGAGTTCCTTTATTTTTCTGCCAGGATGCACAGAAATGCGCATCCTTGGATGGGCATTGAGAGTGATTATGCAGGAATCGAATAAGTTTTTTAAGCAAACTTTCAGCCCATTTATGCTCCTTCTCTTGAGGAAAGTGATGCATTTAATTTCTGAACTTTCTAGGAATTCTGTGGTTAAAACTGGATTCAGATTTCTTGGATGTGCTGGCAGTTATATGTATCCATCTGGTATCTAACTTTTATGGGTTCCCCCTCCCATTCCCTTTATCCCTATGGGTTTATTTTATTTTACTCACACTATTATTTTAAAGCTGTTTCAAGGAGAGAATATTTTAATGCATACAGTTAATTAATTATCTTTAAGTAGGATTGTTATCAATTTAGAATTAACAATCAGTGATAGTAGTGAGGTGTTCAGAATAGAAACAGTTGTTCTGTTATAGGCTGTAGCAGTTGGGTCATTTCTGCTATGATTTTTTTTCAAATTTTTTTTATTATTAATTTCAATGAAAATTTACAGAGACTTTGGATTTCCATTCTTTCATTGTTGTACTTTTCTCCCTACCCACTCCTCCCCCCAGTACACTCTTCTCTTTGAAAAGTAAAGAAAAAATAAAATAAAAAAAAATCTTTCATTGTTTTACAATCCCTCCCCTCCAGGTTCACTCCACTATGCAGCCTTTGTTCTGGACTCCTGTTCATGACAAAAATACCAAATCACATATCCCTTTTAAACAGTTTTATCCCTCATCTGTTTCAATGCAGTATTCATTATTTATCCCATCTTTCTCAGTCTCCTCCCAACTCCGATATCAGTCCTGTTTTACAACCGTGGCACCATGCAGTATTTGTCCTTTTGTGCCTGAGATATTTCACTCTCTACTATGTTTTGTAGAATGAGTTCTACAATTCACAGTTGAAGAACTATAGAGTCCCTAGAAAAGAGATATAACAATGATTCAAAATAAAATTAAGTTTTACAAGAAGCAAGTGAAGGAATTGTTGGTATATGTCTGGAGAAAAGAAGGCTTAAACATGCTAAGATCAAAGTTTAAATATGGCCACACTGATTATGCAGGGGTTATTTGACTTTTGAAAGGTTTTTGGAGGGATGAGAATACTATTGCTATCTTTAAATGTTTAACTGGTCATTTCATGCACAAAAGAGTTTCATAAAAGGATAAAAGAATGAAAGTGAAAATGAGGTAAATTTTGGCTTAGAGTAAGGAAAAACTTGCCATAATTATCTCCAGTACAAATGTGAACAGGAACCAAGTGAAATGTCTGATGTGGATGGATACTAATCCATGACTCTTCCAAGTGCTTCTTATGCAAGTTGGACAATGATAAGGGAAACCAAAGAACAACTGATTCATCCGAGCTGTGATATTGGCAAAGACTATCAGTTTACCATGCTGCTTCTCGAGGAATCGGATGTCTTCAATTTCTGAGTCTTTTTGGAGTTCTGTGGTGAAGCATCAGGGTTGGAGGAAGACTCACCAACAAGCTGCATTATGCTGATGATACAACCTTCCCTGCTATAAGTAAAGGAGACCTGAAGTATTTATGTTATCATGTGTCATCATGTCGCTTGAGACTCACAGCGACTCTATGTACAACTGCCCTGAAACCTGCTTATTCTGTGCCAATATTTACTGTCTCTGACACACCTAACCTCCTTATCACAGTCACTGTATTAATTTCATCGATGGTCTCCCTCTCTTTCTCCGCCCTTCCACCCTTTCAAACATGTTGTCCTTCTCCGAGGACCAATCCCTCCTTGCAACATGTCCAAAGTATGTCAGGTGAAGCTTCAGAATCCTTGCCTCCAAGGAGCAGCCTGGTCTTACCCTCTCTAGGATGAACTTGTTTGTTCTCCTAGCAGTCCATGGTACATTCAACACTCTTCTCCAGCACCACAGCTCAAAGGCATCAATTCTCTTTTTATCATACCTCATCATTGTCCAGCTCTCTGATGCATAGCAAGCTATAGAAGATCAAATAATTCGAAGCATACAGTATTAATTATAGCTTAACACCAAGAAAACAGCTATGCGTACAAACTGGATCAATAAGTAATATCATGATAGAGAAAAGACTGAAATTGTCAATGATTCCATTTTACCTGGATGCAAAATTAACATCCATGGAAGGAGGAGTCAAGCAATCAAAAGACATTGGGAAAATTTGCCAAGAGCTTCTTTAATGTGTTACAGAGCAAGATTATAAAGATTAAGGTATAAAGTATAAAGATTAAGGTGTGCCTGACCAAATCCATGGCATTTTCAATTGTTTATAAACATATGAAAGTTGGACAATGAACAAGGTAGGCCGATGAAGAATTGATGCATCTCAGTTGTGGTGTTGTCAAGGAATATCAACTATCCCATGGACTGCTAAAAGAACAAACACTTCTGTCCAGAAGGAAACACAGCCAGTTTTCTCTTTGAAAACAAAGATGGTACAACTTCATCTCAAACACTTTGGCCATATTATCAGGAGGAGCCAGTCCTAGGAAAAAGGCATTATTATGCTAGTAATTAGGGTCAGTGGAAGACAAGAAGACTCTCACTGAGATGGAGTGACACTGTGACCGCAGCAGTGGTTTTAAGTACAGCAGAGATTGTAAGGAGGCACAGATTCAGGCAGTGTTCTGCTCTATACATAAGATGCTGTGAGTCAAGATTGATGGAAGGCATCTACCAACAACAGCATTTTCATGTGAAAATTTATATAGGAGTCATTTACAAAAATCAAATACAAATGAGACGTAACTATAGACTTAAGTTAAAAGTGTTTAATGTTTTCAGTAATCACACAAATCATAATTTTAAAAGCTGAAGAACATTTGAGACTATAATTCTTTCACGAACATTTGAGACTATAATTCTTTCATCTACTGTGAGAGATTTCAGATGTAGAGAAGAGGAATTATTTGCTAATTTATGCCTGTTTATAGAATGTGAAGTTGTGAAGAACCAAAAGGAGAAAACAAAAATCTTCTTAGAAGATTCCTAGGAAGTTTCCATCCTCAATGGGTGAGCTAAGATATCACACAAGCATCTATGAGGAGTAATTTAACGTTTGTTGTTGGCTGTTGTTAGTAGTCATTGAGTCGCCTCTTATCTCACAGTGATCAGTGAACAATAGGTGGAAACCTGGCCCTACCCTACACCATCCTTATGATCGCTGCCATGTTCAAGCCCATTGTTGCAGTCATTGCATCAACCCATCTTGATGAGGCTCTTCTTTTTTTTTGTTTCTTTTCTTAGAGTTTGTTGTTGTTGTTGATTGCCTTTGAGTCGAACATGGCTCATAGCAGTCCTATGAACAAAAGGCCTGAAGTTCCTCTGCAATTATTGACATTTATCAAAGTTCATATTGTTTAAGAATTTGTTTCTCTCATTCTGTAAGTCAGTTCAGGATAATCCCTATGCTATGTAGCTTTCTCCATGTTTTATTTGTGATCAATACCCTCAATTTCTTGCTGGCCACTCTTGCTGTGCTGGGAACTTTATTATCAACTGACTGAGAGAAAATGGAAAAAGAAGTGTAAGGACAAAGAGTTCAATGCTAGGTGTTCAAGAATTAACATGCAACCAAATAAGCATTAAAAGTGGGGCCATGTAAGTTTCATAATGAGGTATTGGTATTTAAAAATGAATTAGAATAAAATATCTCCACTTCCTTTAAATAGAGTGTTGACTTTTTCCACACAATCTGTGAAATTTCTTTATGTACATATTACTATACATATATATCGGTAGGGAGCTCTGGTGGTACAGTCTGTAGAAAGTTGCACTCCTACTCCAAAGACCCAGCTTCTCCAGTGGTTCTAATCTATGAGTGTGTCATGTGAGAAAGATGGGTAATTTCCTACCTTGTGACTCTCAGCCTTGGAATTCCAATGGACGGTAACCTATGAACTAATTCTGATTTGAAAGCAATCAGTTGAGTGGAGTAGGTAAAATGTTTTTAATATTTTAGAGAAATCATGTTATCTCTCCAAAACTGCATGCAATTCAGGTGGCAACTGCTAAAAGAATGAAGTTACAAGTCAAAGAACTCCATTTTCTTCCTAACAAATTAAAGCAAGAGTGACATAAACACCAAATATATAAGCCTTCTGTTTAAAAAGTAGCTGTCTCATGGCTGGCTGGGAAAGTTTAAATATATTAAAAAAATATTAAGGTAACAGTCATTCTTGAAAAGAAAAGACAAGCTTTGAATTTTAGCATTATATTTATAGAAGATCATCCAAGAAGATAAGTGGAAGGTATTATTCACGGCAGCAAACTGAAAGGTATGATAGGATGGAATAAGGATCACATTTTTCTCTTTGAGGTGATTTATATTTAAATGAGTTCTCCATAATCCTTTAAACTGAAGTGCAAATTGGCTATCAAAGTCCTTTGCTGTGAGGGTTGTTTTACATAATAATGAATTTCAGTGAAGTTCCTCAAAGGGAAATATTGATTTAGGCAACATAACAGGATATTTCAGTTACAGCAGCACTTCAGATTAGTGCCATAAGATAGCAAGTAAAAAACTTTCTAAAAACCTAAATTTCTCCATTAAGAAGTGCAAGTAGCCTTTATTTTCTTTGTAGGAAATATATTTGTAATAGATAATTTTTAACAGAGCTTATTCTCTCTCTCTCTCTCTGGCTTCCTTCATTTTCTCTTCTCTCCCCTGCCCCATCCCCCTCTCTCTCTCTCACACACACACGCACATTTGCTAATTTTAGCCATTTTTTCCAGATGAATTTTCTGAGACAGAGTTTATGATCATTATTTATGAGAAAGCATACCACCACTTCACATGTAGCTTCTTTCCTTCTTGAACTTTTCCTGGCTTTCTTGGATAGATATACCCTCAAAGATCTCTTTAAAGTGCTAAAAAGTAAGGATATCGGTTTAAAACTAAAGTGTGCCTGACTCAAGCCATAGTATTTTCAGGTTTTTTTTGCATCCAAAAGTTGAATAATGAATAAAGAAGCCTGAAGGAAAAAATCACTGCCTTTGAACTGTGACATTGTAGAAGAGGAGTGAATATTCCATGGACTGGCAGTTAGAACAAACCAATGTCTCTGGGAGGAAGTGCAAGCAGGGTGCTCCTTCAAGGCAAGGATGGTGAAACTTCATCTCACATATTTTGGGCATATTGTCTGGAGAGACGAGATTTGGAAAAAAAGAGACCATGCCGGGAAATGTGGAGGATCAGAGAAAGAGAGGAGAGGTGACTGTAACAAAGGGCTCAAGCGTCTCCATCACAGTAAAGGTGGCCTAGGATAGGACAGGCTTCAAATCTGTTGTTCACAGGGTTTTGTGTCTTGTCGTCTATTTGATGGCCCCTAACAACAACAATATGACTGTCTACGAGCATGTGCGAGTAGATTCATGCTTTCGAATGCTCTCCACCACGATGCACTAAACAAGGAGAGCCCTGCTTTTCCAAGCTCAGAGGAGCCATACGCCCACTGGTCCTCATTGGTTGCAAATAAGCTCCCTCTCTACAGTAAAACCTGTGTCGACTCTGGCTGGAACCCTATGACTGAAGCTAAGAAATGAACTTGAATTCAGCGTTTAGCACTGACAAGGTATATTGCCAAAGGGGGAGAAAAGATCAATTCACATTCTTGAGCTAGTTTTTCATCTGTGAAATGAGTACATTGGACTTGGCTCAGCAACTTTCACAATTATACCTTTTTTTAGAAAGTGAAACTCAGCAGATTAAGTCTTCTGTTGAACTGCTACACTAGTCAAACAAGGGTTAGGTTTGAAGAAGGCAGATGCTGACTCATCTATCGGGCCATCTATATTCCCTGTTTCCAGCTATGTAAGGCCTTGGAGAACATATCTTTCAAATGGTGGACTAATTCTTCTTTAAGCTTCTCCAAATTTTCATATTTCACAATTTTGAAAACATATCTATGGGGGAGGGGTGGGCAGGGAGAAAAGTGCAACAATGAATGAATGGAAATCCAAAATCTCTGTAAATGTTCAGCAAAATTAGAAAGAAAAGAATGTAAGGGAAAAAAACCCCATATCTATAGTTACATTAAAAGGTCATTAAAATTGTAATTATAACAGAACTAAGGTCAGGGCTGATAATTCAAAGAGAAAGACCACTAAGTTATAAAGTTACAAAAGTAATCAAGTAACTTGGTTACTTGGCAGCCAGATACAGAATACTGTTATGAGGTTGAGGAAAGAGTTCTGAAGATTTGCAGGGTGGCAGCAAGGACAGGGTTGGTTTTCATATAATGTATGAAAACTCATTGAATTTTGCAGTAATGAAATGTGAGGGAACTCTGGTGGCCTAGTGGTAAGGAGCTGCTCTGCAATCCTGAAGGCACCCAGTTCGAATCTACCAGTAGCTTAGCAGGAGAGAAATGGGCAATCTCCCCTGCAATTAAACTGTCTCTGAAAACCCAATATGGGTTAGTTCCGACTTGTTGATACACAACACCAATGAAATATCAATATTTTTAAAATTATATGAATGATTATTCCATGAGTTGATTTTATTTTCTTAGAGGTTACTTGATATTCATATACAAACAACTGTGATTCAACAACTACTCATTTCCAGCAGAACACTTTTTTATTGCTTTTCATTTAGTATAAATCTTAGAAAAAGCAGTTCATGTTCTCTGAAAGCAAAGGAATCATCCTCAATCATTGCAATTCCATAATGTTTCCATCTATCTATCTATCTATCATCTATCTATCTATCTATCTATCTATCTATCTATCATCTATCTATCTATCTATCATCTATTAAACTCTGTGTCCCCTTTGCCTTGGGCTGTCTCTGTGATTGATGGGACTTCTCTGGTTTAATTTCAAACTGTCTCTGGTCACAGATGCTTGTCGCTTACCTGCCTCTGCTTTCTGCTGCTTCTCAATCTTCTCCAGGCGCCCTAGCAAGGAGTCAATTTTAGTTTTGATCTGGGTTAATTCTTTCTTGATTGTCTGTAACTCATCTGATTTCACTGGAAAGGGATAAGGAGGTAAAAAACAACAACAAAAAAAACACAAAACACAGAACATTAAATACACCAGAACTCACTTAGAGTAATACAAATGACTCATGTTCTTTTAAGGCCAGGTCAAGTCACAGAGGACACTTTTGAGTTTTCATTTCCCCCCAGTATTCTATGGATTAGAGATGGTTCTGTCAATTATAAGCAGTTAATATCAGTGATGTCAGTGTGGGATAAATTAGCAGGAATGTTATACAAAGGCATCAAAGAATTTGGAAATCTTTTCTAAAGTAACTAAAACGATACTAAATTTCATTTTGGCAAATCATAAATATGCAATGGAAAATGGATTCAAATTGAGGAATGATTAAATCATGACAGGTAAGATAATACTACTTTGAGGCATTATATATTTCAGCAGTCAATGGCATTGTCAATCTAGCTTCCCAGTAATGATTCAAACCAGGATGTGACATTTGTCCTCTAAAAAAAGTGTTGGAGGTACAAGAGAACTCTCTTCCATTTATTGAACATTTGTCATTTAACCTATTACTATTAATTTTTTTCAAAATGAGGTCTTAGGTTGAGTTTGCCACTCTTTAAGCTCTGAGGGCTGTAGGGAAGAAAATTCACTGATGTTCATACTGATATTTTCAAGAGAGTCACGGTTTCCATCCAGTTGGGGTGGGGGGGGATTAGATTAACATAGGATTGACAACTTTTCATTTCTCTTCAAATTTACATGAATTTAATCTGGAAATCCCCCAAAAATTTCTTAAGAAATCAGAATGTTGAAGTTGATAATTTAATTTTTTTTTCACTTTGTTTTAGGCATAAATTTACACAGAAAATTAGATTCCTATCAAACAGCCTATAAACAAAATGTTATATGATGCTGGTTGCAGTCCTTGTAATGCACTAGCGTTTTCACCATCTTCATCCCACCTGCTCTATTTCTATCCTTTAAGTTTCCCTGCCCGCTCCTGCCTTTTTTTGTGTGTGTAAATATTGGCTATTTGGTCTCATATAATTATGCTTACAGGAGCATAATTAAGTGTTGTTAGGCCAATTTATTACTTGGCTGAAAGGTTACTTTCACTTCTATGTTAAAGGGGAATTTTGAACCAATATTTTCAAGGTTTCTCTAGTCTCGGAGGAACTCTGGTCTTTTATTATTTTAAGTTTGGCTGACATTTCGCTCCTATTTTCACTGGAACTCTCTTTTATGTGCCTAGTTAGAATAGTCAGAAGTGGGAAGCCAGCATCACCTTTTGCTCTCGAGATAGAAGAGGCTGTCGTTCGAGTGGATCATTAGTACTTTTCCCTAGTTTCCTTCAATCTTCTTCACTCCAGATTGGAAGTTGTATTTTAGAGAGCCACTCACAAGCTTGTAAAACCCATCAAACCACATGATACCCATCAAATTAGGACATAGAGCATTATCTTCCTGTCCTGAGCTATGATACTTGACTTAGTTGTGGTTCTGAGACTTCAAATCCAGGAAATCAATCCTCTGAGTCTGAATGTCTCCAGTTGTTCCAGTCTACAAGCAGCTGTAAGGAGAAAGATGGACAATCTCCTCACATCCTGATTTACAGATGTGGAAATGCAATGGAGGGTTGCTATGAATTGAAATCAACTCCTAACAGTTTTTTGGCTCTGTAGTAAAATATTTCTCCTCCTTTCTCCTATTTCCTGTAGCCACTGAAGAGTGCTGCTTTCAGTATGTATATCAATCTTGGATTGTTTATGAGTTTCATGCAAGATTTATCCTTTTTGTTTGACTTATTTCACTCAGCATAATTTATTCTAGATTTAAACAAATGTTAGATGTTTAATGGACTCATCATTATTCTTAATCAACACATAGGATTCTATTGTATTCTATGTACTCTGGAGATCTCTGGTAGCCTACTGGCAAGAAGCTGCACTGCAGTCCCAAAGGCATGTGGTTTGAGGTCACCAGCTGCTCCATGGGAGAAGGATGGGCAGTCTCCTTCTCATGCAATTAACTGCTTCTGAAAACTCAAACTCATTGGAGGGTCAGCTCTGGGTCAGTTCCGACTCAGTGGTATACAACAACATATACTACATGTATTTATGACCACTTAGGTGGTTTCTATCTTCTTCATATTGTGAATGATGCTGTAACTAGCATAGGCTGCATATATGTATTTGGGTTACTGCTTTTATATCTCCAGAACATATAACTAAGTGGCAGATTGCTTTAACTATAATCTTGAGCTTTCAAAGAAAATTTTTAAATAATAAGGACAAAACATAATCTCTGCTTGGAATGAGTCACCTATCCATTAAGATATGTGATATATATTATACTGTGCACTTAACAAGTATATACACATAAAGATATATATATATATATACATATATATATATATACACACAATAGCATACACATAAAGTTCTCCCTTCCAAGAGTAACACATATTTTTCAATATGAAAATAGTAAGACATTTTCATCATAAAATTAGAATTTTGTTTTTTAGAAAAGTAGATTTTTTATGATGCCAAGTAGATTACAAATTGAAATTCAAGAATGAGGGGTTCTTTTGAGTTACTTTTTACTAAACTGAAAGTAGAACAGATTTTAAAATGGAGAATTAATCCTTATATCAATTACTTCAAAGACTTCAAAGTACCATTGTTGAATCACAGTTAATTTTTTTTTTAAAAAAACACTGTAACAATTGCAAATTGATTCTGCTTTGAAGAATGACTTTTATTCCTTTTGATGGAAGTATGTCATGTAATTTTACTTAAACCTATCACATTTAATACAAAATATTTTATCTTATTACACTAGATTTCAATGCAGAAGAAATGGTGCTGTGGTTGAAACAAATACAATCTGTTTGCTGGCAAACAGAGCTAACACTAAACTTAGGAATGCAAGTAACTCATAAAAAATTGTTTATCTCTTTAAATAAACACAAACAAATAAAAATCTCCTCAAACTTATAAATCTTCACTTAGTAATGGAAGCTGTAAGGATCCAGAGAGCCAAGGTTCCTTTTAAGTCTAGACACACACAAAAAAACCCACTGTAAAAAAAAAACCACTGACTTTTAGATCAGTCAACTGACTATAAAATTGGAATATAGTTAGTTAATACTGTTAAAAGCTTAGAATTGTTGCTGTTGATGGCCTTCGAGTCAAGCATGACTCATAGTGACCCTATGAACAAAAGGCCTGAAGCTTTTCTATAACTGTCGACATTTATCTTAGTTCATAGAATTTTTGGAAGCATGTTATTTAGGAAGTGTATGCCACTCCTGCTTTCAAACCAGTCTTAAACTGGGAGCTCCACCAAACACTGTAAACCACGGGTAACTGTTATGGAACCCCAGTGGCACAAGATTTGGCCTTACCACAACCCCAAGTTACCTCAGTACAGCATATTGAGGAAAGAGTGCTATAATAATAAGAAGAATGTTCCTCCAAAATATAGTAACAACCAACTTTAAATACAAAGGCCTTCCCTGAGGTCTTGAACAAGAGGCTTAAATTAGAAAAACAAAACAATATAGTATGTTGTTGCTGTTATGTGTCGTTGAGTCAGCTGCAATGTATAGCGACCCTATCTATGTACTCCAGCTCTGAACCCTTCCCTGTCCTGAACCAGTCTCATTAATTTTGACACACCAACCCCTATTGCCCCAGAAGATGTATCAATCTATCTCATCGGGGCCTTCCTCTCCTGTGCTGTCCATCCACCCTTCTGAGCATGATGTCCTTCTCTAAGGACCAGTCGAATGTGAGGTAGAGCTTCAAAATCCTAGCCTCTAAGGAGAGACTTGGTTTCACCCTCTCCAGCACCACTTGGAAAGACAAGGCAAAATATAATGAAATGTGCAAGGAGCTGGAGTCAGAAAATCAAAAGGGCTGAACTCAGCACGTCTTAAGCTGAAAGAACTAAAGAATAAGCTCAGAGTAATGATGGAATTTAGAGATGCTTGCATTTCCTTCTTGGCTCCTGATAGTCTTGACTCTGCACATGTTGTTAGTACCTCTCTTAGAAAGGGAGAGCAGCAGCTCATTAATATTGCATGCAAGCAAAATACTGCTGCACATCATTAAAAAATGGCTAGGACAGTACATAGATAGGGAACTTCCAGAAGTTCAAGCAATATTTAGAAGAGACTGTGGCACCAGGGATATCATTGCTGATGTCAGATGGGTCTTAGCTGAAAGTAAAGAGAGCCAGAAGAATGGGGTTGCACAATGTGATGGGTGGAGAAGGAAAGGTGGGTTGGGAAATGGGAAAGATCCAGTGTGAAAAACAATGTGTACAAACTTTGTAAATAAACCGGTATAAAAGAAAAATTTTATAAAACAAAGAAGTGGTGCAAAATAGAACCTAAATGTAGTTATCAGTGCTGTTCAAACAACTGCAGGAGTCCTGAATATGGCAGAGACTACTGGGTCTTAAAAGTCCATGACACATCCTAATGGTGATAGGTTCTGTTGACTGTCTTTATTATTAATATTTTTAATGCTTAATTGGATTATTAATTAATAATTAATTGTGCTATTAATAAAATTTAATACTTCTGTTGCACTAGAAAGAAATCCTGTCCCTTTCCTGGTCGAATTTGTTGTAATCATATCTACCTTCCTTCAGTTGGATTTGATTCACCAGCTGTGGGTCTGGCTTTGTGCCTTCTTTCCTGATGCACCATCTCTCTGTTGGATGTGCATTAACTCTTCTTTGCTTTCATTTCCTCCCTCTTTTCCTGTACTTATTGACTAATTCATGCATGCACAGAGGTATACATATGCCCCTATTTTTGCTCAATCCATCATAATAAATATTTTACAATGGTTGATTTGTAAATTTGTATTTTCTAAAAATCTTTGCAATTTCTTTGATTTCTAAGACTCTCCCTAAATAAAACGTATTCTGAAAAGAGGAACGTGTGATTATAAAGCCTCCCCCCATAATGCATTTTTATTATACTTTTAATTAAGCTTCTGCCTTCTGTTGATCTTACCTCTTATACAGTGTTCCAAGAATAATATTTCTAAATTATATTTTTATCTTTTTTTAATAACTCAGAAAATGTCCTATTTTGCACAGGGGGAAAAAGAAACAAATCCTTTAAACTGGTATTCAAGTTCTTCTCCAAATTATATTTCTTGTTTCTCAAAACAAACTCATCACTTGAGCAGAACAGCGTAATATTTAATCAAATAGAGTTTGGAACTAGTTAAACTGCAATTGATCTCTCTATGTCTCTTGGAAAATAAATTTCTTCTAATCACAATGAATCAGGTTTTTTATCTCTATAAAACTAAAAATCTACCTTAGACTAGAGTTATGATAGTTCAATGAGAGCTCTGATGACATAGTTAACAGGGAATTGTCTTGCTAAATCAAGACTGGACCTTTCTGGTGGTTTGATTCTACCAGTAGGAGAAAGATGGGCAAGGTCCTCCTGTACAGTTTACAGCCTTGGAAACACAAAGGAAGATCAATTTATCTATTCCAACATGATGGCAATGAGCTTAAGTTTGAATGCACGTAAAATAGTCCTATTGTCAGGCATGTAATTAGATGCAATAAATATTAGAAACAGTAGCTATTTTATTATTTACTTGACTCCCAGCAAAGACTTTTTCTTTCCCTGCAATGTTTATAAATAATTTATTTAATTTCTATGCCTTGAATCTCCTCTGAACTCTTCCTTGACTAGCCCACTGAAGTAGGCATTTATCACTTATAATCTCTATAAATAGCAACTCAAATTTATGGGTTTAAACTTATTGCATGTGGACATTTGTATATTTATCTATTTTTATTACATTGTAAGATCTGTGCTGCAATTCTGAAGGTGCATGGCTTGAATCTGCCAGTTACTCCACAGGAGAAGGATGGGCAATCTCCTCTGAAAACTGCCTCTGAAAACCATCAGCTATGGGTCGGATCCAATTCGATAGTACACAGGAGCAACAACAACAATATCTTGGAGAGTAAAGATGCCATTAGTACTTAAAGAATTTAAAGAATCATGCTTTTGGGCATTTTTTATGTGTTTGTTAAGTTTCTCTTCTTACTGGCTCCTGAGGCTTCTGAAGATTACTGTGGCTTGAAGTCTGACCTCATTAATTTAAAAATATAATTAAGAAGCTTTAAAAAGATATGCCAAATCAGATTAGTTCTTAATTGAAAATTTCTGTTTTCTCATCATAAATTAGATCCCTAAAAATTTCTTCACATTCTTGATTACTAAGTTATTCAAATCTCTGATGATAGAATCCTTCTAAAAAATAGAATTTGGACAGTCCCCTAAAGCAACAAATATTAATGAATTCACCCAATCATAATTTCCTTTGAAGTGTCCCTGTTATTGTTAGATGTTATCAAGGGGACTCCAATCCCTTTTGACCCTATGTACAGTAGTTGCAAATCTTACCCAATCCTGTCCATCTTCACAGTCTTTCTTATGCCTAAACCCATTGGTTGCTGTCACTGTGTCAATTCCTTTCATCAAGGATCTTCTTCTTTGACTATATGTTTTCTAGCATGATATCCTTTTCTAAGACTGCTCTCTCCTGATAACATGCCGAAAATATATGCAAAGAAGTCTCAAAATCTTTGCTTGGTATGTGCAATAAAGTCTTAATGTTTTTCTTTTGAGGAGTAGTACCCTGGCCCTCCTGCCTCCAAGGCACTGTTCAATATTTTGTAAGTCTGAAAGGCTTTTGGTATATTCAATACTCTTTGCCAACACCACAATTCAAAGACATCAATTCTTCAGACTTCCTTAGTCACTGTCTAACCATGACATGCTTATGTAGCAGCTGAAAACACCAATACTTGGCTCAGGTACATCTTAATCTTTGGGGTGTTTACAAATTGTTAATGTGCTGAGTGAGAGGTTCAAGTCTACTCAAGGTGTCTTGGAAGAAAGTTTGATGGTATCCTTTTAAAAATTAGCATTGAAAATTCTGTGATCACAGGTCCCCTCCTACCCACACTGAGAATAAAATCCAGGGTAACTAGTATATGGCTTCAGCATCCAGAATCATACTTCCTTGAATTGTATGGTGTGAGGACATCCAATGTGGTTTTAATGCTTATTTTTTTTCCATCCCCAATAAAATTCAGTCCAGTATTTTTAATTCAGTATGCAATTAATGACATAAATATGAAGTTATGTTTGTGTATGTTCAGGCAATAACTACTATGAAAAGGTGTTTATATGGGTATGTGTTATATACAAAGCATTAAATTAATGATTTTCTCTGTAGGAGTTGTTATATTAAATCAAGAGATAGAAAAGTAAATGAAAGTACAGCTGAATAGCATGATAAAAATGTTTTCATTAGAATTTTGAGGTAATAACATGAAGAGAATGTAATAGTTTTTGTGATCACACTGCTGCATTTTTCTCCCCAGTAATATTTCAAACTTACAAAGTTACAATCTTTGTCTTTAAAGAAATCTTGGATAGAGCAATAGAGCAGAATGTCTTCATTTTTATAGAGAAAGTTATCAAGTAAGTCAGGAGTATTTTTTGTTGCTGTTATTTTTCCAAGAATAAAACTGAATATTTTTAATCAACTTGTTGCTTAATTGTTAAGATAAAGGTTTCTAATTTTAAAAATCTGGGGAATAAATTATATTCCATTACTGAAGAACATGAATTTTACCATTTAAATTTATGAATTTTAAAATTTGAAAAACCAGCTTTACTTCCTTATTAAATTCAAATTACTTCCTCTACCACATCACCATTTGTTGGTCCTTTGGCACTAATTACAAAGGTTCATCATTCCTTGAACTAATCATGTGTTTTCAGATGTTACTTCTTCTACTTGGATATTTTTTTCTTGGTCTGAACAGTTCTTTACACTGCTTTCTTCCACTTTATAATGATAATTTCTATTTAATAATTTTTCTTTCGTCATCCTTATTCATTTTTAAACCTTTACATGTGTAGGAAAGAATTGAAAATACTATGGCTTATATCAGATGCAACTTAGTCTTTTAACTGATATTGCTTTGTTTTTTAACACTGTGGAGAGGTCCTTGACAGTGGATTTTTCCAATGTCACACATCTTCATTTTTTGACTGCTGCTACTATAGGTGTTGATTGTAGATCCAAGTAAAAGGAAATCATTGACAGTTTCATCTTTTCCTCCATCTGTCATGAGATTGTCTATTGGTCCAGTGGCAAGGATTTTTGTTTTCTTGATACTGGGGTGTAATCCATATTGAAGACTGTTGTCTTCAATCTTCTGCTGTAAGGATCTTCCATAATAAGGATCTTTTGCCATAAGGATGGTTGAAGAGGAACTGATGCCTTTGGATTGTGGTGTTGGGGTACTCAATGTCCCATGGGCTGACAAAAGAACAAATAAGACAATCCCGAGAGAAGTTTAACTAAGATGTTACTTAGACGAAAGGATGATAAAACTTCATCTCACATATTTTGAGTATAATGTCAGGAGGGTTTAGTCTATGGAAAAAAATATACCTTACTGGGAAGGGTGGAGAGTTAGAGGAAGAGAAGATTCAACAAGAGGTATTGACACAATTAACTCAACAGCAACGGGCTCAAGAATGGGAAAGATCATTAGGTAACACAGAACAAGGCAAGGTTCAGATCTGTTGTCCATAGGTGGCTATGGGTTATAGTTGGCTTGACAGCACATAACAAAAACCAACAATTTAAGCAATAAATATCTAACACAAATATTGACTATAAATATATTCAGTAAATATATCCTTCGTCTAACCTCTTTCAGGATGGATGATGAAGAGATTGAGATTGTTCACAGCTTCGGTTTGCTCGGCTCCACGGTCAACACTCTTGGCACCAGCAGTCAGGAAATCAAAAAACATATTGTGATGGGAAAGTCTGCTTTTAGGGACCTCTCTAAAGTACTCAAGAGCAACGGTGTCTCTCTGGAGACTAAGGTGCGCCTGATAAAGGCCGTGGACTTTGCAATCACTTGTTATGCATCAGAGAGTTGGACAATTACTAGGGAGGACAGAAGGAGAGTTGATGCCTTTGAGGACTGCCAAGGAAACAAAGAGATTCATCCTAGAGAGGATTAAACCAAGCAACTCCTTGGAGGCAAGGATTCTGGGGCTTCATCTGACATACTTTGGGCATGTTGCAAGGAGGGACAAGTCCTTGGAGAGGGACATCATGCTTGGGAGGGTGGAGTGACGGTGCAAGAGGGGAAGACCCTCTATGAGATGGATTGATTCAGTGACTGGGATAATTGGGATGGGTCTGTCAGAGGCAGTGCGATTGGCACAGGATAGAGCTCGGTTTAGGGATGTTGTACATAGGTTCGCGATGAGTCGCAAACGACTCGACGGCACATAACAACAACAACAACAACAACAACAAACACCCTCTTTCTACTGGTCCCTAACCAAATGATTGGTGTGTTGAACCCACCAGTTACTCTATGGGAGAAACGTGAGGTATTAATATATTCAGGCTTGGTTATCTAACGGGGTTGTTTGACTCTATCCTGTAAGGTCACAACAAATCAGAATAAATTTGACAGCTGTTGATGCTGTCAAACTTCAGATTATATCTTGAATTGTTATTATTTATTTAAAAATGTCTGTCTCCCTGACAAGAACTTGAACTACTCTCATCTTTTATTTCAAATGTCCAATATATTGGTACAATATTTATAGAGACCACAATATTATTTATCTTTCAGTTATTTCTAAGAGATTGAAACAAAAGATATAAATTTCTGAATTCCTGAAACTCTTATCCAGGGTAGAGTGGAGTAGGAAAGAAAATTAGCAAGTAAATATAAATTGGATATGAAAATAAGAATCTGTAGAACAAGTTAGGAAAGATCGGGCTTTGGAGTGAGATTTGCCACTTTATGAGGAGTGGTCAGGGGCAGCTTTACCATAAATTGTGAAGGAGGAGATTACTCATCTTTCTCCTGTGGAGCTACTAGTAGATTCAAACTGTGTATGTCTTTTTTCTTTTTCTCTTGTTGTGTATCGTCGAACTGGATCCAACTGGCACAGGAAGGGATTGCCCCTCCTTCAGCAGAGCATTTGGTAGATTCGAACCGAGCACCTTTGAGATTGCAGGACAGCTTCTTGCCACTAGGCCACCAGAGCTCCCTACAAACTGCACACTTTTGTGTTGGGAGCACAATTCCTTGCCAGTAAGACACATGAGCCACAGTGAGGTAGTGGCTGTCGCCTGTTAGCTCCAGACTCCTATATCTTACTAATTGTCACTTGCATTTGGACACCAAACTTGCTACTGTCAAGTTGATTCTAACTCATAGCAAGCCTGTTAGGCGAGGAAGAACTTCCCAGTAGTTTCCAATCTTCAAACTGCAATTATAAAAACCTATGAGTAGAATCCCTGGTAGATGAAATCTGTTAATGTTCTCAGCTACTAGCAGAAACATTGAGAGTTTGAGACTACCCAGAGATACATCTAAAGAAGGGCCTGGAAATCGGTTTCTTTAAAACCAGGCATTTAAAACCCACAGGACAGAGTTCTACTTTGACACATGTGGTTACCATGAGTTGAAACTGGTTCCATGGCAACTAGGGTTGATGGTGGTGAGACAGGACTGTACTTTAGGGACATCAAAGAGCAATGTGCCTGGAGTGTAAAGATAAACAGGGACAAGTGTACAAGACATAAGAGATGTAGAGAAGAATTTACAGGATCTTTTAGGTCCAAGCAAGTATTTTGGAGTACATAAGAAAGAACTTTTGATGAACTTTTTTCTGCTTTTTGTGAAAAGAAAGCAGAGGGCATGGATCAGTGAGAAAATGAAGGATGCTTTACAACAATGCAAAAGAGAGATAATGGTAGATTGGATTGAACCAGGGTATTGGTAGTTGGGTGATAAGAAGGAAAGGAATTCTGAATGTGTTTTAGAAACAGAGAAAACAGAAATTGCTAATTAGTTTGGAAGCAGAATGTAGGTAATCCAGAAGAATCAAAGGGAATTCTTAAGATTTTTTGCCTGGTAAATGAAAAGATCGAATTGTCATTAACTAAAATAGAGCATCTCTGTAAGAATGTGTGGTTGTATGGGGAAGTCATAAGTTTTGCTTTAGATTTATAAATCTGAGATACCTACTGTGGCCTAGTTGGTGGGGAGTTGAGCTGTCAGCCCAAAGGTTCAAATCTACTAGATGCTCCATAGATAAAGAAATTCTCCTCAAGACCTATTTACATAACTGAGAACCTACTGGAGGGTCAGCTATGAATCAGTTCTGATTTGACAGCATTGCGTTGAGATGAGCTAACTGGTATCCTTTAAGAACTCTCTGGTGTAGTCCACAAGGAATTTTAATACCCAAAGGAAGCACCTCTCTACCAATTTAAATACATTGGTAGCCCCATAGGGACAAAGATGGGCATTCTCCTCCTTTGGGACATAAAGCCTGTGAAAATCATCAGGAAGGTCAGTGATGAGTCAGTTTTTATTTGAATGAATGAATGAATGAATGAATAAATGAATGACTTATATCCTTGATTCCTCATTAGTTAAGCACTCAGCTGCTAACCTGAAGGTCGGTGGTTTGAATTAAATAGATGTTCTGAAGGAGAAAGTTGTGGCAGTCCACTTCCTTGAAGATTGGATACTCCTGGGAAGTTTTCCCTGATGAATAGAGTTGTTATGAGTTAAAACCAACCTGACAAAGGTGATTTT
Organism: Elephantulus edwardii; assembly: GCF_000299155.1. Classification (NCBI taxonomy): domain Eukaryota; kingdom Metazoa; phylum Chordata; class Mammalia; order Macroscelidea; family Macroscelididae; genus Elephantulus; species Elephantulus edwardii. The sequence goes on along the minus strand of NW_006399758.1, from coordinate 32,149,300 downwards.
GGTTTTGATTTTTTATTGGTGTCCAAATGCAGGTGACAGTAGGATATATGAACCTGGAGTTTATAGAAGAGATGAAACAAATAACTCCCTGTGGTGTTTGCCTAAAAGTTGGCCTTTTTAAAGCCATTATAGTTATCCCTTTTTGGTATCCAGCTACCTTAACTGCAGACAAATGGTCTTGCAAATCATCAACAGCTGTGGGACTAGGATTAGAGAAAGAGTGCTTCCCACACTAGGCAGCAAGATTAAGGCAAGCAAGACATGTGTCAGCAAGACTTGATGGAGATCGGAACAAGAACCTGGTGAGAGCAAGACCCTGGGGGTGGCGTTGCTGTGGAGAAACTGTGGCAAGGTGTGAACAGAGAAACTCTGAGATAAACACAGTTAAAATTCTTGCCATATGCTTGAAGGAAAAGCTGACTTATAACTGCTTTGAGGCAAACCTTGCTGGATAATTCGGATTTGAATGCTGAACTGAAACCAGAGCTTGGACTAATTGAAGAATTGTGGCTTAGAACTTGGGCTAAAACCTGGACTTGTTTTGGGTAATATTTTTCCTCCCTCACTCTTCCACTTATTTCCCTAATAAATCTCAACCAGCATCTTGCTATTTGTGTGGTTTTCGAGCTACATGAGGATGGGCTATTGCCTCTCTACCTTCTTTCTGCTCTGGGGTGGTGAGGGGCTATGCTATTCTTACTCCCCCTTGGTCTTTCAGAGAGATACTCACAGCCTTGTGCCCCAGTGTTTGGTTTTCTGCTCTTTAGATATCCCCAAACTAAAAACACCCTAAGTATTGCCTTCCAATTGGAACCAATTAATAACTAACCTTTCAGCAGGTTTTTGGAGGTTGTAAATAGTGCAGAAGGAGACTGCCCACCTTGTTCGACAGAGCCGTTAGTGGATTCAAACTACCAAAGAGGTACCACCTTTGAGCACAGCTCCCTACAGAGATTTTAAGCTAATCTCTAGGATGTTTAACCTTTCTAACAATGTATAAGATATCAGCAATATTATCTTCAAAAGAAGAATCTCACTTTCTCTAGATAAATTCTACAGTGAAAATCTACAAAATAAGTATAGGGAAAATAAAGCCTAAAATACCTCTTGTCATATACTTGAATAATAACATATTTTTATATATGATTATTTGGCTGGAATTTAGATTTATTCTCAACAGTATGAGCATGACAAATAGAAAACAATTAACAAGATTAGCTTGGTTTTAGGCAAGAATGACACAAGGGAAATGAAGGTTCAGGTTCCATCAGAAAGATGACCTCAAATATTTTCCCCAAACTATAGTATTTAGTTTTTTTTTTTAAAAATAGCCATATTTTAAATCCTTTTGGATCTGTTCTTTCTAAGGAGTTCACTGATTTTGGTGATAAATGTTATTACATTCTGATACAGTCAACAAAATGATGTTTGTGCCTTTTGTTGCAACAAGAGATATATAATCTGTAGAAGAAATTGGGCACATGGGATGATACCATCTGCTTATGTAAAAATATGTGTGCGACTGTGATTTATGTGATAAAAAGATTTCAATCTATTTTAATCAGTGCTGGGTCAAGTTTATTCAGGGACAAATAAAAGAAACTTCAGCTAAGCAACAAGATCAGTGATTGTTAACACAGGGAAATGCCTTTCTGGGGAGATTTTGCAGTGTGTGGAGATATTTCTGACTGCTAAAATTTAAAGGAGAGGGGTTGCTATTGGCACCTTGTGGGTAGAGAACAGGGATCCAACTAAACTTCCTAAAGTGCACAAGAAATGTAAAGATGTCATACTTCATTAGCTCTTGTATCCACTTAAATCCTGCCTCTTACATAAATGTACTAAATAGCATTTTTATCAGCAGTACTTAGAGTGTTTTTCCTTGCTTATAGATGAAATACAAACTTTGAGGTATTCTTATTTTTTCCATTCCTTTGTTATCCAACCTTATCTTTCATTATGCTTAATCATAATGTACTCAGTTTTTTAAGTGATACTACTACCACTAAATCTTTTTGCTCATAATAATAGAAAACCACTACAATTTATTTTCCTAGGAAGACAATCTTAATTTTAGATGCTGTTCTGAGAGATATATGTGCATATTCAATTAAGGGTCACAGCAATTCTACTGAGAAGGCAGAAGGATTATCCCCATTATTCCCATTTTAGAGACAAGAAACTAATACAAAAAGTGCAGCAACTTGCCCAAAAGATATGCTGAAAAACAGCAGAACTAGAATATCTTCAGGGCCAGTGAGTTTATGGTCCATGTTCTTTTATTCAAATTGTGGTTTGAGTTAAAAGTTTACAAAGCATATTGGTTTTTCAATCATTCCTGTGCATTTTGTTTCATAACACTAATTACAATATCCCCTGTCTCTGATTATCCGTTCATTCAATATATTATCTTTCTCTCCATATATTAATAAGTTTATTATCTATTTATTACTTTCCTACCCTCTTTCCTTCTCTTGTAACTTTACAAGAATAATTTTATGCATGTAAATATTTATCTATCTTTTACAGTAGTGATTTTATACAATATTTATCCTTTTGTGAATGACATATTTCACTTAGAACAAAACCCTCTATATTCATTGATGTTATGCAGTGCTTCTTGAGTTCTCTATTGTTTTTCAGTGTTGCATAATACTCCACTTTGTGATCATATCATAGTCTATCCAATTCACTGATGAGCACTTGGGTTGTTCGCATCTCAGTTATTGTGAATAGTACTGCAATCAGTACAGGTACCTCAGACCATGTTCTTAACTGTGATGCTCTGCTGCAGCCATCATCATCCTCATCTCCATCATCACTGATGCTGCCTGTGTTCTAAGAACTGTAGGAACAAGTAATCTAATTCTCACACCAAAACATTTGGTACACTGCAATAGTATTTCTTTTTCTCATTGATAATATAGTAGCATATTGGGAGGATTTTTCTAAGGCTCATTGGGGTTTTATATGCCATTGAGTCTTCTAAATACACTATGAATAAAAGCACTTTCCCATCTTGTGCCATCCTTACCATCTCTGATGTACTTTGAGCTCCCTGTTACAGTCACCCTATCACCTTGCTCAGGGTCTTTCTCCCTTTCCAAGCATAATATCCTTCAAGGACTGGCCCTTCCTAACAACATGCCCAAGGGCTGAGGGATAACAAATTGTGAAGTACAGATTCCACTTCAGGCAATTTTCCAGCAATGTCTCCACTTTTCTCTACTACCATATAATGCTGCTTGGAAAAAAGCAGTAATCTTGCTGTTTTCATCTTTCCATGTCTACCTGCCCTTTCATCTTTCCGAGTTGAATTAAAAATCCTCTGTGAAGCCTTTTCTAACCTCTGTGACCAATAGAAGGGAGCAGTGTTGGCACAGTCCACAGTGGCCTGAACCACTAACGTCAAGGTTGCATGAGTTCTGTGAGTCTCTAGGAGTCAGAAACACCTCAATTGCAGTCGGTTTGAGATGTTTTTGTTTGGCTTGTGATCAACACTGATTTTTTCCCCTTAAAATGTCCACAGCTGAATATGTACCTACCAAGATGATGGATGGATGGGATTTTAAAAATACTCTGGCGGAAATTAACATCTTACTGACTGATGTGTTATCTCTGTACTACAGTCATACTATTTGGGTGGGAAAAATACAACTCCATAACACATAAAACCTTTCATTTGGTGTTAGAGATAAGTCCTTAACAGTTATTGATAAAACTAAACAGAATTGTATTTAATTTCCTGTTAAAACAGATAAGCAATCTCATGCTATTGAGTCAATTCCTGCTTATAACTCATTGCCATGGAATCAGAACTGACTCACTGCAGGGGAGGAGACTGTTCATCTTTCTTTCCTGAAACTCCTGGTGGATTTGAACAGAGAGGTGTGGCTGTTGGATGAGCGGCTGATTCCATACATACTGCACCACTGTTGTCAGGTGCCGCAGAGTCGAGTTTGACTCACCTATGAACAACAGATCTGAACCCTTTCCTGTTCTGTACCATCCTCATCATCTCTGACTTCACCACTGTTGTTGTTGTTATGTGCTGTTGAGTCACCTGTGACTCATAACAACCCTATATACAACAGACCTAAACTCTGCTCTATTCTGTGCCAATCTTATTGTCTCTGACACACCCACACCCACTACGCCAGTCACTGAATCAATCCATCTCATTGAGGGCTCTTCCCCTCCTGTGTTGTCCCTCCACCCTCCCAAGCATGACGTCCCTCTCCAAGGACCAGTTCCTTCTTACACGTCCAAAGTATATCAGACAAAGCTTCAAAATCCTTGCCTCCAAGGAGCAGCCTGGTTTAACCTTCTCCAGGACAAATCTGTTCTTTCTCTTAGAAGTCCATGGTATATTCAATACTCTTCTCCAACACCACAGCTCAAAGGCATCAATTCTTCTTCTATTATCCCTAGTCCAGCTGTCTGACACATAGCAAATGATTGCAAAGACTGTGGCTTGTATCAGGCACACCTTAGTCTCCAGACTGGCATTATTGCTCTTTAGTACTCTGGAGAGGACCCTAACAGTAGACTTTCCCAGAGCAGTATGTCTTTTAATTTCCTGGCTACTAGTGCCAAGTGTGTTGACTGTGGAGTCAAACAAACTCAAGTGATCTCTATTAGGTTTCTAAAGCTGTAAAACTTAAGAATAGTACTTACCTCAGGCTGCCAACCCTTAAATCAGCTTAGATTAACACTTAAATAAGGCACTTCAAAATAAAAAATTTTCAAACCCATTGCCATCAAGTCAATTCTCACTAATCCCATGCATTATGGAGTAGAACTGCTCCAAAGGGCTTTCCTGTTTATACTCTGTTTAAAGCAAATTGCCAGCTCCTTCTGCTGCTGCAGTGTTTGTACCAACCAGGGATCTCTATGTTATTTCATGGATTTTGTATAATTTCTGTGCTGCTTCTGTCAATAAAAGTCCTCTGAGAAGTCCCCAAATACTGTCGGGTTTTCTTCTTCAGTCATTGTCATGGTTATTGTCATGTGCTGTGTTGTTGAGTTTGGATGGACTCAGAGCTAACCCTCCAGTGGGTTTTCAGAGACTATATCACTCAGGAGGAGAGTGTCCATTGTTCCCTCTCGGTGGAGCTGGTGGATTCAAATTGCATGCCTTTTGTTGGCATCACAATTCCCTACCCACCAGGACACCCGAGCTCCCTTATTAGCACCATTAGAATTTAAAATAAATTATTCAAGAGATCTGATTTGATAGATTGTTTTTCTGGCAGGCATTGATTTTTCTAAGAAATTATACCTAAAGTTCACAGGTATGCATGTCTGTCTTTGTGAAATGTTTATCTGCAATATCAGGAGGACAAGTTCAAGTTTATCTGGGGAAATATTTAGAGAAAGTAATTTTCAAAGCTTGTCAGTATTCATCATCGGCAAATTATCATGTTAGTATGGTTTTTTTTCTGTATGTGGTTTTTCTCCTCACTGGAATTCAGTAACATTAAAAAATTGGAACTAAAAAATGACAAATGATCTAGACTATGACACTAATTTTCTTTTCTGATCTTGCTAAATCATTAAATACTGGGAAATGGCTATTAATAAAAGAGCAAGACAGATATTTCAATGAGCATTCAGATTAAGCCAATATTAACATATTTTATAGAAAATTTTAGTTTGTGATTTGAATTTGATAATGATTGTTATTTCCAGAAACCAGACTATTTGTAAAAACATTATCAAATAATACATGTGTCCGTGTTTGTAGGGAATGTATGTTGTTGATGATGATTGCCTTTAAGTCGAGCATGATTCATAGCGACCCTATGAACAAAAGGCCTGAAGCCCTTGCTCTATGAGGAGAAATGTGGCATCAGGATTGGAGGAAGACTCATCAACAATCTGTGTTAGACAGATGACACAATCCTACTTGCTGAAACTGAGGAGGACCTGAAGTGCTTGCTGCAGGAGGTCAGGGACTGCATGCAGCCTTCAGAGGCTCAATAACAAGAAAATAAAGATTCTCATCACTGGACCAATTGGCAGCATCATGATGGATGGTGAAGAGATTGAGATTGTTCACAGCTTCAGTTTGTTTGGCTCCATAATCAATATTCTTGGCACTAACAGCCAGAAAATTAAAAGACATATTGTCATGGGAAAGTCTGCAGTTAGAGATCTCTCCAAAAGTACTGAAGAGCAATGATGTCAGTCTGGAGACTAAGGTGCACCTGAATCAGGCCATGGTCTTTGCAATCACTTGCTACACATTGGCAAGCTGGACAATGACTAGTGATGATAGAAGGAGAATTGATGCCTTTGAGATTGGAGAAGAGTATTGAATATACCATGAACTGCTAAGAGAACGAACGTGTTTGTGCTGGAGAGAGTGAAGCCAGGCTGCTACTTAGAGGCAAGGATTCTGAAGCTTTGTCTGACATACTTTGGACATGTTGCAAGGCGGGACCAGTCCTTGGAGAGGGACATCATGCTTGGGAGGGTGGAAGGACAGCACAGGAGAGGAAGACCCTCAATGAGATGGATAGATTCAGTGATTGGGGTAATGGGGATCAGTGTGTCAGAGTTAATGAGATTGACACAGGATAGAGCAGGATATAGGTCTGTTGTACATAGGTTCGCCAAGAGTCACAGGTGACTAGATGGCACATAAAAACAACTCTCGCTCTATATTGATATAATATAATCTGTCAATATACTTAGAGATAATGTGCAGTTTGTATTTACAAGTGAATTTTATATAAATTTCATTTAGGTTTCTTTTACTTTCCCAACACTAATCTACAGTTAATTTTTTTTTTTTTTTAGTTTTTCTGGCTACATGTTTATTCAACACAAAACAATTCCCTCCATCTTTCCTGATGTGGCTGACCATGTCCACGACCAACTCCATTTCTGTTCTGGAATTCAGTTGCTGACCCAGCCCTGCTTTCTTGTCGACAAAAAAGCACTGCACTCCGTCTGTATGTGTCTCTGTCAGCCTCCCCTCGAGTCAATCTTGCAGGTCGTTCATCTTCCAGAACATTCGGTCGTGGCCTGCCAGTCTTAGGATGGCTACGGCGCAAGGTAGCAAGAAGGAACCACATCAGGGGTCAGGTTGAGGTAATCACGCAGGTATTGGATACCCTCAGGGGTAAGATACCAGTAGAAATGTCTCCAGGCGAACTGTTCCGTCTCATAACCTCGGGACTTGAGACTCTGCATGGCCTTCATGACATGAAGGTTGGGCACGTTTTTGTCTGCCGGTTCAGGTTGCTTTGGCATGCAGACATCCTTCTTGGCCACCATCACCCCCTCCTTAAAAAAGGACTTTATATATGGAAATCCAATTTTTTTTGGGCATTGACATTGCTACGGTGGCTGAGTCTGGAACCGGGACTCAAAAGGACTCTACAGTTAATTTTTTTTTAATTATTATTTGGGGGTGTGTGTGTGCTGTCAAATCGGATCTGACAGGTACAGGAGGAGATTACCCCTCCTTCTCCAGCAGAGCATCTGGTGGATTCGAACCGCTCTCCTCTGGGATTACAGTGCAGCTTCTTGCCACTAGGCCACCAGAGCTCGCCTACAGTTAATTTTTAAAGATGTGTTTTAAATATTTGTTGTTGTTGGTTGTCTTCGAGTCAAGAACGACTCATTGCAACCCATGAACAAAAGGCCTAAAACCCCTCCTACAATCATCGGCATATATTAAGGTTCATGGAGTTTATTTAGGAAGTGATACGACTCATGCTTACAAACCTGTCACAGTATGTTATTGTTGTTACGTGCCATTGAGTCACCTGCGATGCATAGTGACCCTGTGTACAGTAGCTCTGCACTTTTTCCTGAGTCAGTCTCCCTAATTCTGACACGCCAATCCCCATTGCCTCAGTTACATATGTTGTTGTTTAATGCCATCGAGTCGTAGGACTCATAGCGACCCTATGAACGAACAGCCTGAGCACTGTTCATACATAGAGTTTCCAGAGGCAAGCCATTTTGGAAGTGGATGCCTCTCCTGCTTCCAGTTACATATAGCATAGTATAAAATATGTATAGAATTAATCAATTTGTTGTTTTTATATGAACAAAATTTTATTAAACTTAATGTAATTTGAGAATGAATATATCCATAAAAATTCATAATACTCTTTTAATAGATGACCTATTCTTTTTGCTTATTATAAAAATTCTTCTTAGTTAACAAATGTTCAAAGAACAACTCATTTTAGGAAAGAAAATAAACCACATTTTTAAAAGTATCTCTTGTCTATACTATTAGTCCAATTTGAAACATAATATTTCCAAAGGACTGGGAGTGTGTCACACAAACCCAGAAAGAGACCAAATCAAACCACGTATAGAAGAAATCTGTTGATTTAAAAATAGCTTCTTATGTCACATATAATTCAGTGACAAACCGTAACACTGATTTTGATTATTTTTCAACAGTTGGAGGCCTGTGGGATTAAAATTTGAATGTATGTGGGAGTTAAATTAGAAAATAAAATAAATTATGGCTGACATGGAAGACCAACAACTATAAGTAAGACTTCACCTCCTTCAAAAGGGAGATCTGGTGGCTTAACACTCAGTTCAAATTCACCAGCTGCTTCACAGAAGAAAGATAGGCAATTCCCTTCTATGTAATTAACTGCTTCTGAAAACCCACTGGACGGTCAGCTATGTGTTGGGTCCTACTCAGCAGTATGCAACAACAATGTCCCCTGTTGTGTTCCTGTTTGTCCTTGTGTTGGAACTGACTCAGAGATAACCATCTGGTAAAGTTTAGAGGCAGTTAATTGCACAGGAGGAGATTTCACATCTTTAACCTTGTGGTAACGTAACTGGTGTATTTGATCTGCATACCTTTATTTGTAGATGTAAGGATAGGGAAGACATCACAGTTTCTGGTCTTGGGAAACTACTTGCCTTTATTATATATGGAGGAAGAATTCTATTGACCTTGGACTATTTCATGGGAGAGGCAAAATTCCTTTAGAGTTGGGAGCAGGAGGATATAGAGCACCTTGTAGTATATAATCCTTGGAGATCCTGGTGGTGCTACTGACTCTAGAGGCAAGACTAGGGGGGAGGTGGACTATTGAGTGGACAACATTCAGCCTTGTAACAGAGAGCCTTTCTCATGCTAAAAGGTACAAAATAGCTACATCCACCTTTAAAATCAATGCTAACCAACAGCTCAGTTACCACAGAGTTTGAATGCAAAGCATTTACCCCCTCCCACTGCCCTAAGAGGGAGGAGATGAAGGCAAATAATTATAACACACAACTACTCTGGATGCAAAACCAGTATTTGAACAAGATCATAAAAACGCATGACAACTCTACAGTAGAAGCAATGACAAACATGAGTTTTAGGAAACTAAGACTTGATCTCTGGGCTGCACTTCTGACCCTGGTCAAGCTGAGAAAAGACATCTGGATCTGAAACTCTATCTACTGCTGGTCTAGGGAGGCAGAATTGTGGGATGTGGACAACTGAGGTAGATCTGTGCCTCCTAGACGGGTGCATCCAATGCCAGATCCTAACACATCCTAACACCTTCCTAGACTTCAGCCCTAGCCCACAGAGCTGATAAAAGTTGGGGGAGACACGCCTCCCTTGTTCAATTGTTTGAAATCCTTTCTATTTTGGTAAGTTGTCAATCTACATAGTTGTATTTCTCTGTATTTTTTTGGTCCTTATTGATAAAGCAGTTACATCTTAAATACTAAACCAGTTATTTGAAACAAATGTATATACGGTGTGTGGCATAAATGGACTTGAGAAAGGGGATATGTTACATTTCATTAGCAACTTTAAATTATATATATACAACTACATAAATTTAAACTGACAGTCATTTAACATAAATGATAAGGACTTTTATATGTTATCAGTGGACTTTATTATGAACAAAGACCAACAGGAATTCCTTCCATTGTTCTCTTGGACTTTTCTCCAGCAACCATTGTCCTAGTCAAAGTTGTAACCAACAATGTTTTGTGTTTGTTTTTATTTGCTGTTTAATCAAATATCTCCAGCCAAACCAAACTCACTGCCATGGAATTGATTCCAGCTTATAGCCTCCTATAGGATAGAATAGAACTAGCCCATGAGTTTTCAAGGCGATAAACCCTTACAGGAGAAGATAGCTGCATTGTTACCCAGAGCACCTCCAACACCACTACCAGAAAGAACTGGTGCCTGGACTCTCAAGACATGTAGTAGACCTCTTTGTGACACTTTAAGCCTTTCTGTTGTTTTTCACATGGTGGACAGGAGACTATGAGCCCAAGAGTGTAGGATGGCAAAGAAAAGCCAGGCAGGTAGGAGAAGAAGCTACATCCGACCTGAGGGTAGGTCTGATTAGTGCTGACCTTCAAGTTTTCCCAGCAATACATTACTTATTCCTCTGATCCCTCTAGAAGGATCCTGTTGATCTGGAACCGTGCAGGTCACTCATGGGGCCTGTTGATGGGGCTTGTTGCTATCTCTGCAGGGTTATGTCCAAAGTACTTTCTTGCAAATCATTGTAGGGGTCCAAGGACAGTTCAAGAGGAAACTCCAAGCCAACAGTGCAGCCACTAGAAAGACGATCTTCATCTGTAGGTAGGATTTTCACAAGTAGAATTTTCATCTCTTCTGCTGTTTGAGATCTGAGCTCCAAGCTCTGATAAACTCATCCTATTTTAGAGCAGAACATTATTTTAAGTCACGTTTTGTATTCTGTACTTACGTACTCTTTCTGTGTGATTTGCATTTGAAATGTTGTTAACTTGGTCAGTATTTCTATTAAAAAACTGGTGGGGTATGAAAAAACAGGAGACTAGTCAAAAAGACCTCTCCACACATTGGTAAGCCCTGTAAGGCCATGGGATGGTGGGTTAGAAGCAAAGCAGGAAGAAGAGAAAGAAGAGGGAGAGAAGAAGGAGAAACGAAGGCTTAAGGAACTGCAACAGTGAATGAAACAAAGCCCAGAGTACTTCTGGAACTGTATCTCACCAATCTCACCAAGTTAGCCATGTGGTGTATATGCTCTATGCGAACCATACTGATATGATGACATTAAAAGAGAGTGACAGCAGATCTAGGACACATTTGGGGAGTTCCTAGCATAGGAAATGCAATGAGAGGAGCACAGCTGTGTTTCAGATTGGTCTTAGCTAGACATGCTTTGGAAATATTTCATCAGAATGTGGAAGAGTTTGCGTTAACAAATATTGACATGGTTCAGTGTGATGTGTGCTCATTATATAACAGAATAAGTCATTTCACTGAGTAATTATGAATTCTTCCTCTGGGTCCCCAAATAAGAAAGGGACAGATGAGGTGAAGACTACTTTGGCAATAGCAAGAAGAACAATATGTCTTTTACATACTTCTGGGCCTAAGAAACATACTCAAAAGAAAACAGTGGAGTGGAAAATCAAGAAGCTATTATTAAAGACCACTTCTATCACCTACCACAATCATTCAATTTTTTAAGAAATCAGTGGACATTAAAAGGGTCTGAATTTAATTTTCTTAAAACCTCAACAGACAAAAGCAGCATGAAATGGATTTAAACCAAGTTTTAAAAGCTGCTCACTAACAGACAAACAAACTTGATTCCTCAATTAAGAAACAAAGAAACTAACACGAACCCTTACTGTGAAACTGCTAATGGACAAATTAGTGTTTGAGAAGAATAAAAGGGAGAAGGGACATAATAGAGTCTCCAGACATATTTGTTTGCCTCTCTGCCACAGCCACATGGCGTCTTTGCTCTTTGACTACCACTCTGGACACTGACAAATCCTCCACAAGGAATCTTTTCTTTCTTAGATAAGCTTGAGGCACAGCCTCTCACTCCTTTATTTCCCTTAGGTCTCTGTTTAAATGTTGCCTTCTCAAACAGGCAAAGTCCATTCTATGGGCTCCCATCTTCTAAGCATTTATTCTAATGCATAAGGACCTCAGGTGATGCAGTGCTAAAGCACTGTTCATCTTACGGTTGGTGGTTCTACTCCTTTGGCTGCTCCTTGGAAGAAAGGATATGGCAATCCACTTTGGTGAAAATTTACAGCCTTAGAAACCCTATGAGGCAGTTCACGCTGATCTACAGGGCTGCTGTGAGTATTAGCAACCCACTCGACAGTAAGGACCAGGGTTTACCATCGCATAGCGATTACCTGCTGTCAGTTTATATTTTAATGTTGGCTTGTTATCCTCTCCAGAAGAGAGGATATGGAAAAATAATTTAAGAAAATACAGTAAATTTTTCTGTACTTTGTTTCCAATAGCTGACCCTCCAGTGGGTTTTCAGAGGCAGTTAGTTGTATTGGTAGAGATTGCCCATCCTTGTCCTGTGGAGCTTAACTTGGGGATTGCAGCATAGCTTCTTACCACTAGGTCGCCCTTTGTTTCCAAGAACAAATTAGAGTTCTGAATCTGCCTGTGTAAAGGCCTAGGATTTCATAGGAATTTAGTTGAAAAAGTTGTATCTCCATGTTTTACTAAACATTGTGACGTTACATAAGTATTTCTTTTGTTAGATGGCATTCAGTGTTTCTAAACACTGCATTCTTATAATGATTAATACAGGTATGGTTGTTGTTGTATATTCTTGAGTTGGGATCGACTTACAGCTGATCCCAATGGATTTTTAGAGACAGCAAATCACAAAGGAGGAGATGGTTCATCTTTCTCCTATAGAGCAGTTAGTGGATTCTAACTGTGTATCTTTGGGTTGTTAGTCCAATTCTTTGCCACTAAGCCACACTTTTAACATCTCTGCCATATAGTTTGCCTGGCTTCTTTATTCTCATGCTCACAATTAAAAATATGCATATGTTTTACGTAATGTTCCTCTGTTGAAGTCAAATTGCATCTTCCTTAAAAGCAATCTGCTTTACTGCAGGATTTGAATTTGCCATAAGCCAAGTGGTCCTAGAGTGCAACATTCATTCTTCTCTTAGAACACCTTCCCACGTGTCCTGAGTTTTTTAAGTCCTGTGTGCACTTGAAAACAGTAACACTTTCATATCCCATTTATACTTCTTCAACAGCTGCCTCATAGTAGGCGCTCCACAGTGATTTAGCTCATTTTTGGAAGAAAAGTATTTGTGAAATCTTATGTGGCCCAATCTTTCTTTAAAAACAGAGAAAAACCAATACTCACACTTTGAGGCTGATGAAGAGGACCCGCTCACAGTAGATCTTGATCCTCCTTTCATGGAGAAGACGCCCTTGCCCCTCCGGGTCGTGGTTACAGCCACTCTCGGGCGCTTCAGTGGGATCACAGCACGGGGAGGCGGAGGCACACGGCCGTGGTAATCAAACAACCTTCACAAAACAAAAATGGTGCTGAGAGTCGTTAGGATGCCACTGATTCTTCCAAATGTGTGAAGTCAAGAGAACTGCCTGATAGAAAATCTCAATAAATGCGTACATTTCTTCTTTATTCACTAAAATTCACAGACACAGATATATTAGTGACGGATTTATTTATTTATTTAATTACTTTTTTTCACTAAAACCTGCACGCTACAGTATACTTTTTCTGGACATTAGAACCTAATCCCTAATATGAACTTATTTGTGCTTTAGGCATGGATAAGGAACTCTGCTCTAATTTTACCATGTGATCCACTGAAATGATGTTGACCTTTATCCCAATGTATTTCTTTCCTTAAACAGATTCACCCTTTTGAGGGATGAAAATCTTTCTCTTGAATATCTGTTACATATTAGCATATTAGTTCGTAAAAGTAAAAGAGCATTTAGACTCAGAAATAAAACAAAGACGATGTTTGTTCAGTCAGAAACTTGAGCTAAGTTTAAAGAAAACAATTGTGAGAAGCAAACCAAAATGGTGCCATTATCTTTCTCAAGGGCTTTTCATGTAACCAGAGGCTCCTCTCACTATAGCTAAAGAAAATAAAATCTGAATAATGTGATGTTAGCTAGATAACTAAGCTTCTTGACTGAAGAACTGATAAAACAATACATATCAGGATATTTTTAAATATTTAAACCCTGTCCAAGATGTGGAAATTTAGACTGGAGTTATTTATATAATTGTTGTTAAGTGCTGTTGAGTCGTTGGCTACTCATAGCCACCCTACGAACAAAAGTCCTCGACACTTGCGTAACTTTCATTCTCTTTCCAGGTTCATAGGGTTTCCCGAGGCAAGCTATTTACGGAAGTGGATGCCACTCCTGCTTCCAAGCTTGTTTTAACTGGGGAGCACCACCAAACACTGTCCACCATGTATAATTAGCTATTGCAAATTTCCCTAATGAAAGAGACTATCAATAAAACGGAAAGGTTCTGCTAAAAGTGAAAAATGTATGTATCACAGTCATTATACTTTCATTAAACATTATTTACATATACATGTAAAAACGGAAAACACTTCCTATTATTTGTTCTTCATATGTACATCCAACAAACTTTTAAGTGATTTAAACATTTGAGAAACACAGTAGGGTTTGTTGTTGTTATATGCCCTAGAGTCGCTTGAGGCTCATAGTGACCCTATGTACAATAGCTCTGAACTCTGCTCTATCTTGAGTCAGTTTCATCCTCTCTGATACCTTACCCCCATTGCCCCAGTCACTAAGTCAATCCATCTCATCAAGGGTCTTCTTCTCCTACACTGTCCTTCCACCCACCCAAGCATGATGTCCCTCTCTAAGGACTGGATCCTCCTGGCAACATGCCTTAAATATGTCAGATGAAGCTTCAAAATCCTTGCCTCCAAGGAGCAGCCTGGTCTCCCCTGTTGAGGACAAACTTGTTTGTTCTCTTAGCCATCCATGGTATGTTCAATACTCTTCTCTAGCACCACAACTCAAAGGCATCAATTTTTCTTCTATTCATTGTTCAGCTTGATGATGCATATTAATTAGGATCTACTGGCTAATTTATTCTTAAAACTATGTGCCAGTGAACCAGGTGTGTAATTATATTCTCAATAGGAAGAAAATAGTGTTATTGACTTACAGTTATGATTGTTATATAATTTGTGACATTATACTGTGTAGATTACATTCTTATAATTGCTTTAAAACAAATCAATAAAAATAATCTAAAACAAACATCTCAAACAAGAAAATTAAAGCAGGGAAAAGAATATAAACAACTTCTGGAGTAGGCTGTCTAATGAAATCATATCTTATGTGCATATGCATATAGATGGAATGGCAAAAATATCTTTTTTGGAATGTACTATAGGAAATTAAATAAAATAAAGGCAAAGTGGTTTCTAAATGCTCATTCAGAGACATTTACAGTTATTATACTATGGAGGAAATAATATCTAAATCATGTTTAGAGCAGAACTCCTAGTGGTGGGAAAGTATCCTATGTTAGAGAGGTTAAATGGTCAAAGCTATTTGGATACATGCTGGGGGAAACTAAGGGATAGCGGGAAGAGAAGAAATAAAATGAGACAGAGTTCAAGAGAGGTGCCATCCTCTGCGAATAAGCAAAGTCCATTAGGGTTGAAGAACTGCTGGCCAAGAACGGGTCATGGTGTCAACACATTATAGTTTACTTCAAAGCGTGTAGGGAGGGTGAGCCTGGAAAAGGGTTATGAATATCATCCATGCCACTAGAGGCTAGGAAATCAAAAGGGTCAACTAAACTTGCCCCTCATTTCAATCACAAAACAAAGTCTACATTCCTTATTTATAAGCTGAATTCACAGAGCACCTTAAGTCAGTGAACCAAAATAGGTAGGCACTTTGCATGAGTTACAACCCCCAAAGCTCTTGAGAGAAAGAGAGGCAAAGAAATTACTGCAGTTGACTGCTCATCAAATGAGATTCTTCCAGGAGAAAAGTTGCTGCTTAAGATAAAAGGCAAGCTCTTCTGGAGGGACCATTTCCCAAGGCCACAAAAGTGTAATTTAACAGGTTCATTAAATAAAAGGATCTATAAATTGGGGTAAGAAAATCTCTAAAGTATAACCAAAATATACAAGATTATAGAAATGCTATAATGAAAAGGTAGGCCAAGTAAAACCACTAGATTCATTTTCATGACTTTTACAATGCATTAATGATATTTTATAAGGGACAGGAATTCTACTCAATATTTTTATGGGTTCCCTGAGTCAAGGATTTCAAAGCTTCCCCAGTTGCCCTTGTGATCTGATTTTGTACAAAGAGAAGAGTGTTGTATTTGTTCATTGAAACAAAGTGTAAAGGAGTTAGCTGTTTTAGTGACAAACTCTGCATGTGTTGTGTGATTTGTAGTAAATTCTTATGGGGAATGGTCCCTGCACTCTATGTAATGACTTGTTTTCTCACCAAAGAATCAAAAGTTCTTTCTGTCAAGCTCATCAGCAGTTCAGAGAATCAGGACCTTAAAGTTTTAAATGTCATAGTCACTTTACAAGACAAAAAAGTAAAGAAGGATAAGGCTGTTTAGCAGAAGAGCACAATTTAAAATTTTACAAAAATTATGATTGAAAGAGATTTCTAATTTTCACTGAGCTCTCTTTAGTTCACAAGGAATAAAAAGTAGGAGAACTCAGTGTTGTCCTAATGCACCAAAAATATAACTAGAATTAGAAGTGGAAGGCAGAAGGTCTTTTGGGATTGCAAGGTGGAATACAAGGGGTTCTAAATGCAAAGGAAAATAGGTAGATGGCAGCCTGGGAAGGAGGTAACCAAAGTACAGATCAAATGCAGTTAGATTTTAAAGGAAGACAACTGCTGAGAATATGTGAGACATCAAATATTTTACTTAAAAAAATTTCTAAACAGAAATTAATATTCTTAGGTGGTTACTAGAGATTAGGAAAGTTGTTACCAGAATTCTACCTACACCTGATTAAAGAAATTTCACCTTTACTAATACTTTAAAATAGTTTTTAAGTGAAAGAAATAGTCCATTTAAGGTTATAGACAGAAGATTACAACTTAATAATTGAAATTCAAAGTTAAAGCAAATAAAGAGCTTGGTTTTTACTTTTGCCTTCCTTTTTACTCTTTAATGATATTATGTTTATTTTTCTTTTATGATAGCCTAATATTTATTGGTCAGAATAATTTTTCTGTCTGATCAAATAGATAAAGAGGCAAATGCATAATTCGCTCCTCAGTCAAAAAGCTATTTAAAAATAACAATTGTAAAAGACCTACTTTCAATTGTTGTTGTTGTGTGTCATCAAGTCACTTGTGACATGTAGCAACCCTGTGTACAACAGCTCTGAACCCTGCTCTAATAAGCCAACCTTATTGTATCTGACACACCTATCCCATTGCCTTAGTCACTGAGTCAATCCATCTCCCCCAGGCTCTTCCTCCCTTGTGCTGTCCCTCTAATCTCCTAAACATGATGTCCCTCTCCAAGGACTGGGCCTTTCTGGTAACATGACCAAAATATGTCAGATGGTGCTTCAGAATCCTTGCCTTCAAGTAGCAACCTGGTTTCACTCTCTCCTGGATGAATCTGTTCTCCTAGGAGTTCATGGTATAGTCAATACTGTAATCTAGCACCACAACTCAAAGGCATCAATTTTTCTTCTACCATCCTTAGTCATTTTCCAACTTTCTAATGCATAGCAAACAATTGAGAAGACCATGGCCTGGATCAGATGCACCTTAGTCTCCAGACAGACATCATTACTCTTCAATTCTCTAGAGAAGTCCCTGACAGCAATTTTCCCAATGCAATTTGTCTTTTTTTATTTCCTGGATACTGGTGCAAAGAGTGTTGATTAGAAGTCCAGTGTGCTACCCCTTGCACTACAGAGCCCCAAGAGTATTGATTGTGAAGCCAAGCAAGCTGAAACTGTTAATAATCTCAATCTCTTCACCATCCATACTGATGCTGTCAATTGGCCTATTGGTGAGAATCTTTGTTTTCTTGATGTTGAGCTTCAATACTTACTGAAGGCTAGTCCTTGACCTTCTGCACAAATGCCTCAGGTCCTCTTCAGTTTTGACAAACAATTATAGTTAGATTTTTAATAACAAATAATTATTGAGAAAATATGAAGCATCAAGTGTTTTGTTTAACATTACTATATAGAAACTATTATTGATTGATGATTAAGAGATATTGAGAAGGGGGAGAAATGTACTCTTCAGGTTGTTGTTAGGTGTTGTTGAATTGAGTAAGACTCAGGGTGATCCTATAAACAGCTGACCTTAATCCTGTCCTATTTTGTGTCATCCTCATAATTTCTGACACATTAGAGCTTATTGTTGAAGTCATCATATCAATCTATCTTTTTTTCTTTTTTAAAAAAATTTATTAATTTCAGTAAAAATAAACAGAGACTTTGGATTTCCATTCATTCATTGTTGCACTTTTCTCCCCTCCTAACCCTCCCACTTAGTACACTACCCTCTTGAAAAAGTAAGAGACAAATTCTTTTATTGTTTTACAAACCCTCCCCCAGGTCCACTCCACCATGTAGCCTTCGCTCTAGACTCCTGTCATGACAAAAATACCTGATAACATATCCCTTTTAAACTGTTTTCTCCCTCATCTGTCTCAATGCAGTATACATTACTGAACCCTCTTTCTCAGTCTCTTCCCAACCCCAAGGTCAGTCCTGTTTTACAATAGTGGCACCATGTAGTATCTGTCCTTTTGTGACTGAGATCCTTCACTCAGCATAATGTCCTCCAGAGTCACCCATTTTTTAATAATATGCATGAGTTCCTTGTTTTTCAATGCAGCATAGTATTCCATTGTGTGAATATACCACAGCTTCTCTATCCATTCGTTTGTTGATGGGCACTTAGGTTGTTTCCAACTCCTTGCTATTGTGAACAAAGCTGTAATAAACATGGGTGTGCATGTATCTGCTTGGAAGTCAGTTATGGTCTCTTTGGGGTATATTCCCAGTAGCAGAATTGCTGGGTTAAATGGTATCTCTATATGCAACTTTTTGAGAAAGCTCCATACCTCCTTCGACAGTGGTTGAACCATTTTACACTCCCACCAACAGTGACTAAGGGTTCCAGTTTCTCCACAACCTCACCAGCATTTGTTGCTTTCTGTTCTGCTAAATTTTGCTATTCTGACTGGAGTGAGATGATATATCATAGTTGTTTTAATTTGCAAAATCTAGGGATTTTGAATATTTCTTCATGTGCTTGTTAGCCATCTGAATGTCTTCTTTGGTGAAGTGTCTGTTCATATCCTGTGGCCATTTTCCTATTGGATTATTTACCTTTATCTTGTTGTGGTGCTCACGTATTTTATAAATTCTGGATATAAGTCCCTTATCTAATATGTTATTACATGTCAATCTATCTTATTGGAAGTCTTCCTCTCCCTCACTGATCCTTCATCAAGTATAATGTTCCTTTCCAAGGAACAGCGTCACTTAGCTACATGTCCAAAGTATGAAAGATGAAGGTTTGTCGTCTTTGCCTTTAAGGAGCACTCTGGCTCCATTTTACTCAAGATATATCTGTTTGTTCTTTTGGCAGTCCATGCGATATTTGGTACTGTTTTCCAACGTCACAACTCAAAAGCATCAATCCTTCTTATGTCAAGATCTTATATCAATCCTTCTATTGTCAAGCTCTCTTATGCATATCAGGTGATTGAGAAGACCGTGGCCTGAATCAGGAGCACCATAGTAATTTTGTTGTTGTTGTTGTTTATAGAAATGGGAAAAGTATCATCAGAAGAGGTGAAGTTTGTACAGCACTGTCGATGTAACTCATGCCAATAAGTTGCATATAGGGAAGAGGGATTAATGGGAAAATACTTGATTGTGTATGGTTTGGCAACTTTCAGAGAGGAGATACAGATACTGATGCTAATGCTAATCAAACAGAGCTAATCACCACATCTAATCAGCTGTCTTGATTTAGTGGTTTTGGGTCATGGTCTTGTGGGACAATCCAGTCAACTAACACAGTAGAGTTCTTAAAGCTAATGCTCTACATTCCAGTGTGGTGAGTAGTGTATGAAGTCTTAAAAGCTTATAAGCAACTAAGATAAAACTATTGGAATGTATTTGCCTAGATCAAAAGAGAACCACTTCCTCTTCCATCTTGAGACCGTAAGAACTAGATGTTGCCTGCTGACCATCTAGTAGAATATTCTGATCAGTGAGACCTATCTGAACAATAAGAACATTCTGATTAGAAACCAATAGATGGATCTCAATAAAAAGAGAGAAAATGTGGACTTGATACTGCTAAAGCATAAAGACGTATGGAACCTACTGACGATGGAAGAATCCACAAGATTTTGGTCCTGAGTTGCTCCTCAAACTTTGAATTGAAACTATTACTTGAAATAACTTTTAAACTAACAATTTTGTTGAAAAAGTAAAGGTTGTCACTCTTGAATATTTCATTTAAAACCAAACCAAACCAAACCAAACCTTTTTATCTATATAAGACAAAGAGTGCAACAGATTTTTATTTTAAAGCCTTAGGTGAGAAGTTTAGAAGAGCAGAATGATTGATTAAGTAAATGGAAACAAAACAACTAGAAAAAGAAATAATAAAGATAATGATACAATCTCAGGAATATGACTAATGCTATTGACCAGATTGTTTAGAAACTGTGAAATAATAGTATGTTTTGCTGTGTATATTTTTTTATTTAGCAAAAGAGAATTAGTAACCACTTGTTTTCTTTTAAATTTCCCTCTTAAGCTTCACTCCCAACTTATGAATCCAATTTATGGTCACCATATGGTTAACATCAACAAAAATATATATGATCGGACCAAAGGAAAGTCCATGGCTGGGCTACCCAGAAAAAAACCCTGAAAATAAATTTAGGGATACACTCCAATATATTTTTCTCTTTTTGTGTAGATATATTAATATCAATAACCAGAGAATAAGGAAAGACATTGCTATTTATTTTGACTCAACATCCAACCTTTCATGTCAGCATGCTCATCTGATAGACATACAGTGTACCAAAACAAAGAAGGTGTTCAATCATTTGTAAAAAGAGATAAATCTCAAATATACATAAATTATTTTTCTAGGTTAATTACTGTATGTTTCCAATTCTATCTGAATTTCATAAAAGTATAATTTTGACTTTGATTTTAAATAACCTTTGATTACAAGTGAATCTCAAAATAGTTTTGAAAGGTTCACTTCACCCGAAACCAGCAAGTGGATAAATTTTATTGCTTTAAAACTTATTAAACTTTTCTAATGCTTGGTACATAGAGGTGCGCCTGATACAGGCTATGGATTTTGCAATCACTTGTTATGCATCAGAGAGTTGGACAATGACTAGGGAGGATAGAAGGAGAATTGATGCCTTTGAGCTGTGGTGCTGGAGAAGAGTATTGAATGTACCATGGATTGCCAAGAAAACAAACAGATTCATCCTAGAGAGGGTTAAACCAGGCTACTCCTTGGAGGCAAGGATTCTGGGGCTTCGTCTGATATACTTTGGACATGTTGTAAGGAGAGACAGGTTTTTAGAGAGGGACATCATGCTGGGTAGAGTAGAGGGACAGCGCAGGAGGGGAAGACCTACTCTATGAGGTGGATTGATTCAGTGACTGGGGTAATCGGGATGGGTGTGTCAGAGGCAATGAGATTGGCACAGGATAGAGCAGGGTTTAGGGCTGTTGTACATAAGGTCGCTATGAGTCGCAAACAACTCGATGGCACATAACAACAAACAACAACAACAATGCTTGGTAGGGTGGAGGGACAGCGCAGGAGGGGAAGACCCTCTCTGAGGTGGATTGATTCATGACTGGGGTAATCGGGATGGGAGTGTCAGCGACAGTGCTATTGGCACACAACAGAGCAGAGTTAGGGCTGTTGTGCATATTGAGTTGCAAGGGACTCGATGGCATATAACAATAACAACAACAACAACAACAACAATAACCACAGTGTTTTCAGTGAAGTCTTTCCTCTGGATTGTGTGCAAATACTTCTTGAATATGGTTTTAAAGAAAATAATCTTCAGAATGTAATTTGATTTTTGGTGGCATTTTTATACTGAAATAATCTTTTGTTGTTATCTAAGTTAATTATCTATTAGATTTTGTAGATTGTTGTTGTTTTTAGATACCATCGAGTCAACTATTATTCATGTTGCTGTTAGCTGCCAACGAATTGAGTATGACTCTTAGTGATCCTATGAAAAACAGATATGAACTCTGTCTTATTCTGTGCCACCTTCACACTTTCTGACACACTAGCGCACATTGTGGCAGTCACCGTGTCAATCCATCTGGACGAGGGTCTTCCACTCCTTCGCTGACTCTCCACTCTTCCAAGATTATGTCCCTCTCCAATGAATACCCCTCCTAGCAACATGCCTAAAATATGTGAGATGAACTTAAGCCTCATCATTTTTGCCTCCAAAGAGCACTCTGGTTGTACCTTTTCCAAGAGATAGTTGATCTTTGGCCATTCATGGGATGTTTCATGCTCCTTTCCAATACAACAGCTCAAAGGCATCAATTCTTCTGTTATCCTTATTAATGATCCAGCTCAAGATGCAGAGCAAGTGATCAGAAAGACCACAGCCTGAATCAGATGAACCTTAGTCCTCAAATTGACATCATTATTCCTTACTAATTTGGAAAGTTCTCAAACTATCAGACTTTCTCAGTGTAACACACCTCTTCATTTCCTGACTGCTACTACCAAGGGTATTAATTATGGACCCAAGTAAGATGAAATTGTTGACAGTTTAAATCTCTTCTTCCATCATGATGTTGTAGTGGAAAGACTCTTTGTTTTCTTGACATTGAGATGCAAGACATACCAAAGGCTGCATTCCTTAAACTTCTACGACAAAGATCCACAGATACCTGATAAACACCTGACCTAAACTTTCGCTCTCCTGTGCCATCCTTACAGTCTCAAATATGCTTAAATCCCTTGTATCAGTCTCTTTTTGCAGATGGATTGTGTAGATAATTTATATCATTACAAAATTAATGTTCATATGGCCATTGTGAATGTTTAAATCAGTTATATGATAATTTTCTTCTTTAATTCTTATAATTCTGCAAAGTAGATGCTATTAAAACATTTTTGCCCACGAAGGAAACTACCAAAAATGGGATAAGATGATTTGGTCATGTTTAGTCAGTCAACACATGGTGCAAAAAGGGTTGCAACTCAAATCTTCTGACTTCAAATCATGCCTTTTGTTCATTGTGCCACGCTGCTGTTTACAAACATTTTAACTGGAAGACTATTCTACCAGATGGTAATTTAAATTTGCATAAAGAAACAGACATTGCTTTTTGTTAATATGCTTTTTTCCAATATTCATGAATATACATTGTGCTCTATAACCAATGGCCTGAAACAACTGCAACTTGACTTAACAGGTTCTTCCCCCCCTTCTTATTAATTGTAACCCTCTGTGACTTTTGATTCTTTTAATTAACATAACCAAGGTCAAAATAATTCCAAAATTGAACAATGCCCATTTTCAAGAGTTAAAATGAATACTATTTCTAGTTCTATAGGTTAAAGTATCTCTGGAATGTTTCTTCTTCCTGTTAAGAAAAGTTTACTTATTGCTGTTGTTATGTGCTGTTGAGATGGAATCGACTTATAGCTGACCATCCAGTGGATTTTCAGAAGCCATAAATAGTAGGGGAAGAGGCTGTCTCTTTCTCTTGAAGAGAAGCTGGTGGATTTGAACCACTGTCTCCAGAGTGGGAGATTAAGAATTGTATCACTGAACCACCACTGCTTTTCCTCATAGTTACCTCTCTCTCATCTCTCATGGCTATTGGGTCAAAACCAACTCATAGCTGAGCCACTAGCAGGTTTCCAAGAGGTTATAAATGATATAGGAGTAGATAGCTTACCTTTCTTTCATGAAGTGCTGGTAGATTTGCCTGTTGATTAGCAGAAAAACACCTTACAGACTATGGCATCAGAGTTCCTGTTACTGTTAACAATTATTAACTGTAGTAGTTAACAAGAGAGCTCTGCTAGCCTAGTGGTAGAGTTGCTTTGCTGACTTGAAAACACACAATTTGACTCCATCAGCTGCTCTGTGGAAGAAAGGGGAACAATCTTCTTCAGAGGTGATTTACCTCTGAAAATATAGTAGGGGGTCAGCCATGTGTCAATTCTGACTCAGTGGTACATAACAACAACAACAACAAGAAGTAGCTAATGGGGAGCTCTGGTGGCCTAGTGGCAAGAAGCCACACTGAAATCCCAGAGGTACACGATTTGAATCCATTAGATGCTCTACTGGAGAAGGAGGGACAATCTCCTCTTGTACCAGTCAGATCTGATTTGATGGTACACACACAAAAATAATAATTTTTTTTTAAAAAGTAGCTAACATTGACGAAGCCCTTATTGTATCCCAAGTAAAATGTTTATCACTATACATGTTGCTGTTAGCGCCACAGAATTGGCTCCAACTTGCAGCTACCCCATGGACAAAAAAACCAAAACACTACTCAGTCCTGGTTATCTTTACAATTTTTCTATTTGAGCCATTGTTGCAGCCATTGTGACAATTCATTGCATTGAAGTTTCATCCTTTTTTTCACTTATCCTCTCCTTTACCACACATTCTGTCTTTATCCAGGGACTGTCCCTTCCTGATAATGCATGAAAAGGATGTGAGAAGAAGACTCACTAACCTCATTTCTAAGGTGTATACACTGTTCATGTGCTAGCTCCCTTAACCCTCAGAAAAAGTTTATGACATAGAAATTACAGAAATCATAATGTTTACAATATTAACAACTTGTATAAGATGCACCACTAGCAAAAAGAGAAAATATTAACCATAAATATCAGTAGAGTATAATTTAAGAGGAATGAAAAGGAACTTAAGAGGAATGAAATGAACAAAATATCAGTGATAACATTGGAAGCTACTTATTTGTTCAGTCAGTGCATTCTGCTTTATTTTTATAGGATTTTATGTTCACAGGGAACTCCCAAGTATATCTACATGTGACAGAAGCTTTTATCATTTTTGCTAAGTGCAAAAAATAGTAATCAAACTCATAATAGTGCAGAACACTCAGTCTGTTAGCAATACCGCCATACAGATTACTGTGTACTCACAAGCTACATAGACTTTATGTAGGACAGATAATTTTGACAGTTGTTCACAGTTGGCAGTTTTGCGTAATGTGATGTCTCTAAAATCATGAGATCATAATAATTTGACTTATTAAGGCCCTTATTCTTCAATAGATAAGATTTATTGATTGATAGACCTATCATCTAATTGATCTGTCTGTCTATATAATTACTCTAAGGTATAGTTCACACTCAAGAAAAGTAATATCTTAGTCTTACAAAAACAGATGTACATTAGAAGGTGAGGTTATTTTCTGAGTTTGGAAATTTCTCAATCTTGAAGTATTTTAAAGGAACAATAGACCTAGAAAAATAATATTAATGAATTTTTTATAATGCTATGATAGTATTCTAAGCCAATATTTAAGTATAGGCACCTCCAAATCCTGAAATTTCAAAATACATACATTATGCTATATCTTAGTAAGTATAATGAAATATAAAAATATGTCTATTTTATTAAAACTTAATATTTTCTTGTAACTCTAAACTTATTTGTTTTAAGCCCAATAGCCAAGTGTATCTATGATTGGGATGTTGAAAATAGTTAAAAAGGTATATAATTCAAATTACATGGAGAAAAATACAATATGTTCACATACCTATTGTAGAAATCATCTCTGTAGTAATCATAGTCAAAGACATAACCACTAAGGAAGGAAACAAAAAAAATGAGTTAGCATTCATCATAACAGTATTAATTTTATAATTATCTTATGATGTTCTAACAGGAAAGATATGCTAGATTTTATAGTTTAAGTTTGAATATGATTATGTGTTCAAGGGGCTTTGCAAGATAATGTCTAATTTGATATAATGTAATTTCATACTATTAATAGATATTTGACAATGCATATTCTGAAAGGGGTTAGAAATCAAAGATGAATGCAGATGGCAAGCTAATCTGACTTTTAGGGAAGACAATCCAAGTCATATATAGCATGCCATGCCTTAATAGCAAAGACTGTAAAAAAAATCACTTGTTATGCATCAGAGAGTTGGACAATGACCAGGGAGGATAGAAGGAGAATTGATGCCTTTGAGCTGTGGTGCTGGAGAAGAGTATTGAATGTACCATGGACTGCCAAGAAAATGAACAGATTCATCCTGGAAAGGGTTAAACAGGGTGGCTCCTTGGAGGCAAGAATTCTGGGGCTTCGTCTGACATACTTTGAACATGTTGTAAGGAGAGACAGGTCCTTGGAGAGGGACATCATGCTTGGTAGGCTGAAGGGGCAGCGCAGGAGGGGAAGGCCCTCTATGAGGTGGATTGATTCAGTGACTGGGGTAATCGGGATGGGTGTGTCAGAGACAGTGCGAGTGGCACAGGACAGAGCAGGGTTTAGGGTTGTTGTACATAGGGTCGCTATGAGTTGCAAGTGACTCGATGGCACATAATAACAACAACAACAATAAAACAAAACCAAGTGAAACAGATTCAGATGACAGCTATGCAACCTTGTGCATCAAACTGAAGCGTAATAATTAGATTAATTACTGACTGAAATAGAAGCACAATGAAAATAGAGGATGAGGAGTGACAGGGAAGTGAGGCACCCTGCTAGCTGGCCTGCACGGCATGAGCGATGCATCCTAGCCACCAGCAGGCCTGGGTGAGGGCTATAGGAAGGTAACTTCACAGAATTCCCAGCAGGAGACAGAAGAACCATGTAGACAAATATACAAGGAAGAGGGGGAGTGACATATGAATTGGATCTAAGGAGGAAACTGGATCTAATGAGAGAAAGTGTAGGAAGGAGAGCATGTGTCCCACAGATCCTGATGTCTGTAGATAGGGAAGAAATCAGGGATAAGAGATAAGGAGGATCAACAGTGATGATCCATGGCCACCAGGGACCACAGGTGCCACACATGGGTTAGTGTCGGCAGGAGGTCATCCATCCAATTGGACTCAAGGCTTTCTCCTTGTACTTGATTGGACCCAGGTCTCAATTTCTCTCTGTATTCAACAGAAAGTGCCTAGACACTGATGCCTGGGCAAATGAGGGCACACTCCCACTCTCCTGTCTTTTTGATAATTAATGGAATGAAGCCACCATTTCCAACCCACTACCATGTCTGCCAAAGCTCCATGGTATGAGTCTCACCTTTTCTCCCGCTGGCTCTTGTCTGCCATCCCCCTGCTCTTCCCGGCTGGTGACTGTGCGTAAGCATTCCTGTATGACTTTCACCTGTCATTGGCTTTTGGCCACTGTCTGGTTACCCTGTGAGCATCAGAGATCACCCTAGTGTCCCTGCTTATCTACCACACCACTCACATGTTGCTTTCCCCAATTGGTGGATAGTAGACAAGGCTTTCAAGCTATTAGTCATCTGCCATAACCCTCTGCCTGCCACTTTACACACCAGGTAAGTAGGAGTGACGTTCTTACCCTCCTAGTCACATACCATCCATACCCACTAAAAATCCCAGCTTACCTACACAGTAAATATCATCAAGTGCTCCCATTCATTAGACAAATGGAAGGTGCTGAGCTCCACCCACTCACACTTTCTCCAGTAGGGTCTCATGTGAGGTGAGTAGAAATGAACATTCCGGCCTCTTGCTGCTCTATCCACTGAGTAACAGACAGTAAACATTCCTGTGCTATAAACCAGTGATCAGTGGAAAACATGTGTCTCTCCCAGCTTGATTTATCAGAGCAAAACAAAACAAAAAATCAGGACAAAACAAACAGGTAAAAAAAAAAAACCAACACATACATAATAACACTTTAATGTCTTAAAGACAGAAAACAATAAAAAATTTGAAAGAAAAGCAGGATAAGATGGGTTAAACAGGTGAGCAAAATGAAAGAGAAAAACTGCCAGAGGAAGAAAATAATAATAATAATAGAATTAGCTGAGAGCGGATTCAAAGACTTACATTTAAGACCATCAAAAGGAAAACAGAAACAAAACACTAGAAAAATTCAGGAAAAAACATAAGGAGAAAATGATAGTATCAATAGATAATTAGAAAATTTAAAATAAAAACCTACAACAACTAGACATTTGGGTGATGGACAATAAAATATTAAGCAGAGAAACCTCAAGGGAAGGACAAAATAGAATGGAATCAATAGAGCAATGACTCAGTGAAATAGCCTACAAATTCCATGATATTAATTTGTTTGAGGAACAAGCCACGGGGGCAGGGGGGAGGGAAGGCTGGCTTAATCAAGATACTATGAAGAGGAATAATTTGCAAGGAACAGGAATTTCAGAAAGGAGGATTTTAAAAATAGTTCAGAGAAGACGTTTAAAAATATCAACTCCCATTACTGTCAAATTGGTTCTAACACATTCATGGTCCTTCATCTATCTGGTTTCTTGAAATTGCCTGGGAGGAGACTGCCCATCCTTCTCCTGCAGACATGCTGAGCTACTGGTGAATTCAAATGCCAGAGAAACAGAGGTAAGAGATATTACACACACACACACACACACACACACACACACACACACCCAAAGGAAACCAATTGCCAACCAAGCATCATAGATTCAGTAAGGTTGTCTTTCAAAAATCATGATGAAACTAAGATAGCCCCAAGTAAGAAGAAGCAAAGGGAGTCTCTGAAAAACAGGCTACTTTTACAAGAAATATTAGGGACCTTTGGAATAACTATGTTATCAGACAGCAATCTGAAATAAAAACACAAAAAGCTCACCCAGATAAAGACTGTCAAAAGCAAAATAAAGCCATAAAAGGAGCTACTGAGAACTAAAGGAATTAAGTTGTAAATGATCACACTTCAAAACAACAACAACAACAAAATGGAATAAAAGCTGTAGTTACAATTTCTGTATTTAAAGGAAGTCAAGGCAATTTCACGATATAATAGATAGTTTTAATTTTAAGAGCATTGGGGTAACTACAAAGAAAAGTAGCAAGTCTATTGCTCAAATAAAAGTAGAAGAATGAAAAAGATTCAGTGAACACAAAAATAACAAAATGATAGGTAGAAGAAAATGTTCATACAAAAAAGAACAAAGAACAGAAAATGAGGAGGCCAAATAAGCCCCACAAGTATATAGCAAAATGACAGCAATGCATCCACATCTTTTGTTAATCACCTAAAATGCAAATGGATTAAATGCACTACTCAGGAGACAGACAGTGACAGAATAGATTTAAAAACACAAGACCCATCATTATGTTGTCTCCAAGAGGCATACCTTAGACACAAAGAGATAAACAAGTTAAAAATCAAAGGATAGAGAAAAAAAAATACGTCAAGCAAGCAGTATGCCAAAAAGTGCAGCAATAGCAACAATAATTTCAAGTAAAATAGTAAAAATCTGTCACTAGACAAAGAAGAGGAAAAAAACGATTCAATTATAAATAACTACAGAAGAGGCCAGGCCTTGGAAAAAGACATCATTCAAGCAAAGATGAAGTCTTAAAGAAAGAGAGGAAGACTCTCCACAGAACAGACCAACACAGAGACAGACAATAACAATGGTCTTGAGCATTGGTTATGACAATGGTCATGAGGATGGTGCCAGATACAGCACTGTTCAGATCTGTAGTTCACAGGGTATGAGTTGTAGTTGACTTGATGACACTTAACAACAACAATTAGAGAGTAAATCCCCCAAGAAGACTTAACAAAGGCAAATATTTATGATACAGTGATAGAGTTTTAAAATATATAAAACAAATACTAACAAAATTGAAAAAAGAAACAGTCCACAAAATCAGAAACTTAATAGACCATCTTTCATTTTCTAGAATGATTAGATAGAACAAAAAAAAAAAAGATACAAAACATCTGAGTAATACAATCTACAGATTGTATTATGTATAAATAGAGCATGCAGTACACATTCTTCACTAATATGCATGGACCATTCTCCACCATGGACAAAATTTTAGGTCACAAACTTCAATAAATTAAAAAAAAATTACTAAAGTAAATCCTCATTTATAATGTTATCAAATTAGAATCAAAACAGAAAGAAAAAGGAAAAAAGTTAAATACATGGAAACTGGATAATTCTTTACTTGACAATTAGTGGGCCACAGAATAAATATCCAACTAAAAAATTCTTAAAAGCACATGAGAATGAAGATATAACAAAAGCTCTGGAAAACAGCAAAAGTAGTGTTCAGAGGAAAATTTCTAGCAATAAGTATGCAAATAAAAAAGAAAGACTAATTTAACATTAATAATTTAACTTGAAATCTTGAAAAAATAAAAAAAAGACATTTTGTATACAAACTAATATAAAATATTTTTCTTAAAAAGGAACAAAACTCATTCTCATTCACCAGAAAAAAAAAAAAAATAAGGATCAGAGCAGACGTACATGCAAGAGAAAAACAGAAAAACAATAGAAAGAATCAAACTAGAATCTGGGTCTTTGAGAGGATAAAAAATAATATGATAAATCACTAACTGATATGGGGAAAAGAACAAGAAGGCACAAATAACAAAAATAAGAAAAGAAATGGATGACATTATGACAGATTCAATTGAGGCAGGTTTATTATTATGGAATATTACAAAATACTGTATTTTAACAAATTTGAAAGCCTAGGAAAAAAATTAGAACATTTCCAGAAACTCATTATATACCTAAAGTAATGCAAATAGAGGCAGAGAACTTAAATACAACAGTAAGAAGCAAATATATAGATTTAATTAAAAATAAACAAAAAAAATTCCACAAAAACAAGCGTTAGTGTAGACAGTTTCACTGTAGTGTTTTATCAAACATTCAGAGAATATGATGCCATTGTATTCAAGCTATTCCAGCATGTTGAAAAGGAAAGAGTACTCCTTAAGTCACTCTATGAAGTCAATATAATCCTTATGCAAGAGTTAGGCAACGACATGAAAAAATAAAATTGTTATTTTTGTTATGTACTATCAAATTGTATCCAATTCATACGTGAATCTTCAATGGGATCACTCCTTTTTTAGAGGTATTAAATCACATAGAAGGAGATTGCCCACCATACTTCTGGGGAGCAGCTGTTGGATTTGAAATGCGGGCCTTTGGTTGTCAGCACACACACACACACACACACACACACACGCACACACACACACACAATCTCAACAAAATCCTAACCAACAGAACTAAAAAACGTATTTAGAAAGATGATGTCTTGATCAAGTGAGATTCATACCGAAGATGCAAGGATGGTTTAACATTAGAAACTCAATCAAGGTAATTCACTGCATAAATATAGTAAAGAATCAAATGAACATCTCACTTGATGTAAATAAGTAATTTGATAAAATCCAACACTCTTTCCACATCAAGACTCTAAGCAAAATAGAAGGTGAAGGGGAAATATAGCAACATAATTAAGGGCATATACCAAGAATCAGTCTTATTCCTAACAGATGGAGACTGAAAACATTCCTCCTGATAACAGTGATGAGGCAATGATGTCCATAATCATCACTCTTAGTCAATAGTGTCCTAAACAGAGCAACAAAGAACGAGAAATAGGCATCCACATTGTTGCCAATAGAACAAAGAAAATCTATTACAGTTGTAGATGATCTGATCTTGTGTATATAGAAGTCTAGAGATTTTACAAGACTATTATAAAGAATAGGTCTCAGAAAAGTGGCAGAATACAAAGTAAACAGACATTAATTGAGTGGATGTTTTTTGACATCAACAAGAAGAACTCTGAAAAGGAAGCCAAGAAAGCCATTCCTTTACAACAGCCTGCAAAAGAATAAATTGCCTAGGACTAAATTTCACTAGAAGGATAAAAAGGGAGTGCTGATGGTCTAGTGGTAAGGGGCTGCACTGCCAATCCAAAGGCATGTGATTTGAATCCACTAACTGCTCCACAGAAGAAAACACTACAAAAAACTAAAAGAAACCTTACACGTATTTGTTTTCTTATTAGAAAATATTCCATGCTCAACGATTACAAAACAACACAGTGTAAATGTTAAAGATTATAAACAATGTGATTAGAATGATTTACTAAACATGTGAAAATTCACTATAATTTTTTCAAGTGCCCTGTCTCTTTTTTGTGTTGTTGGTAGGTATTATTACATTGACTTTTGATGTTTGTCAAGTGTTTTCTAGGCTATAGTCTTCATGGGAGCAATCAAGTTTTTCTCATCAAGAGTCTCCTGTGGATTCAAAGAGTCAACATTTCAATCAGTAGATGAGCCCTAAGAAATCCTTGCATACTACAGATTTTTGTTTCTCTGTTTCACTTTCCTGGGAGGGCCTAGAAATCATTGACTTAATAATGACAATCAAAATCATAATAAAAACTTGGGAATATTTTGTAATACAAAATTGAGCACTTAATATATAGCAGATACTGTGCTAGACAAGGTCAAGTTGTCATGTACCATTTATCAAGTTGGAGCGAACTGATAGCTGGACCTCAGCAGGATTTCAGAGGCAGTAAATCACATGGGAGGAGACCTTAGAGTCGAACCACCTGCCTTTGTGTTGGTAGTGCAATTTCTTGCCACTAGGCCACCAGAGCACGTGTCTACCGTTGTTTTTGTGTATCATCAAATCAGAACCAACCCCTATAGCTGACCCTCCTAGTGGGTTTTCAGAGGCAGTTAATTGCACGGGCGTTTATCCATCTTTTGCCATAGGAGCAGATGGTGG
>NW_006399758.1:32113746-32115520 GCF_000299155.1 Elephantulus edwardii | reverse complement strand
GTAACATTCCTCTGGTACTCCCTGCTTTTAGCCAAAATCCATCTAACATTAGCTTTAATATCCCAAGTGTCATGGCCTCTTTTAAACCTGGTCGCAGTTCAGGAAGTTCTATGCTGATGTGCTGTTCCAGTCATTTTTGGATAGTCTTCAGTAGAAACTTGCTTGCATGTGGTATTAACAACATACTTGGACCAAGAGGCAGTCGTCAGAACAGAGCAAGGAGACACTATATGGTTCAAAATCAAGAAGGAGGTTCATCAGGATTAAAAGAAGATTCATCAACAATCTGTGTTAGCAGATCGCACAACCCTGCTTGCTGAAACTGAGGAAGACCTGAAGTGCTTGCTGCAGAAGGTCAAGGACTGCTGCCTTTAATACAGATTGAAGCTCAACATCAAGAAAACAAAGATTCTCACCACTGGGCCAATTGGCAGCATCAGTATGAATGGTGAAGAGATTGTGATAGTTAACAGTTTTAGTTGACTTGGCTCCACAGTCAATACTCTTGGTAACAGCAGCCAGGAAATCAAGAGGTGAATTGCATTGGGAAAGTCAGCTGCGAGGGACCTTTCAAGAGTACTGAAGAGCAACAACGTCAGGCTGGAGACTAAAGTCCAGCCCCTGATTCAGGCTATAGTTTTTGCAATTATGTGCTATGCATCAGAGAGTTGGACAATGACGAGGGATGACAGAAAGAGAATTGATGCCTTTGAGCTGTGGTCTTGGAGAAGAGTATTGAATATACCATGGACAGTTAGGAGAACAAACAAGTTTGTCCGCTGACACACATGGGACATGTTGCAAGGAGGGACCGATCCTTGGAGAGGGACGTCATACTTGGGAGTATGGAGGGACAGCTCAGGAGAGGAAGACCCTCGATGAGATGGATTGATTCTGTCACTGGAGTAATGGGGATAGGCATGTTGGAGACAATAAGATTGGCACGGAACAGAGCAGGGTTTAGGGCTGTTGTACATAATGGTCGCTGTGAGTCGCAAGCAACTCGACGACACATAACAACAACAATAACAAGTGAAGGGTTAATTTGTGTTGAAATTCTACACAAGGAAAGGTCTTATTTGTTGTTATTTCTTGTTGAGTCAGAATTCATTCATAGTAGAGTGTTCAGTTGGTTTTCAGAGGTTGTATAAATTTCATGGGAGGGGAGAAGATTGCCCATTTTTCTTTTCTGGAGCAGCTGCTGGATTCAAACTGTGGGCCTTTGGGTTGGCAGATCAATTCTTAGAGATATGTGGATAAATTTTTCCATTCTTGCTAATTTTTTCAAGATTTTTCTTTTATACATTATAACTTTAAATAGCAAAGTTTAAGTTGAAAGAAAAAAGATGATACATTTAATTATTAATAAACATGCTATTAATGTAGATGTGTTATTATAATGGGATCAATTCCCTCATATGTCATGTATTTAGGAAATGTTTCAATAATTTAACAGTCCTCTGGAAATTTAAAAATATCTAAAAAAAAATTGAATTACTTCTTAATTTCCTAGCTCGACAAGAAATATACAAACTATATTTTTTAAATCTTAACGGCTAAAATGTAATCATAATGACCAGATTTTGCTTAGTAGTCTGAATTGTTTGATCCTCAAGTCCTTGCCACCTTGTCCCCTCACCACAGAAAACTCAATTTTACCAAAGTTAAAAAAGGAAACTCAAGGACTGCACCCTTAAATATGGATTTAACATCAAGAAAACAAAGATTCTCACCACTGGGCCCATTGGCAGCATCAGGATGGTTGGTGAAGAGA
>NW_006399758.1:32112015-32113256 GCF_000299155.1 Elephantulus edwardii | reverse complement strand
TATGTTGCAAGGAGGAACCAGTCCTTGGAGAGGGATGTCATGCTTGGGAGGGTGGAGAGACAGAACAGGAGAGGAAGACCCTTGATGAGATTGTTTCGGTGACTGGGGTAATAGAGATAGGTGTGTCAGAAACAGTAAGTTTGTTAAGAGATAGAGCAGGGTTTAGAGCTGTTGTACATAGGATTGCTATGAGTTTCAGGCAACTCGACGGCACATAACAACAACAACAACAACAACAACAGCAACAATATACAGAGATATCCTTGGTATTCATAACAAGCCTGCCTTTGTCTGGGTAACTCAGACTTTTAATAGGAATTCCATAGCAGTAGTCAGCTCAGGTTAGAAGCTTTGAAATCAAGTTAGATTTCCAAGGAAGAGGAAGAGACTCAAACAATGAGAAAAGATCCCCATAGGCGAGTCTGGTTCATGCAGGCTGTGCTTTTTCCAAGCTTTCCTGTTTCCTCCTCAACCTTTTAAAAACTCTCCTCTTTCTGTCATTCCTTAGATTCTACCATTAAAAAAAATCCTCTTTTTCTTTCATTATGAACTGTTCTTTGAAATTTGCTGCTAAAAGATGACATTGCTGGGAGTCAAACTCACGTTTACAGGGAATATTTTTAATGTACCCTCGAACATTATGGGAGTAGGGGGAAATCTTTCTCTTCTTGAATCTGAGGGTTGTGCTGGCCATAGCAAAATGTGCCGGTAAGTCAAAGTTTGGATGCTACTGGCCATTTGAACCCACCAGTGGCTTCAAGGAAGAGAAACGGGCAACCTCTTTGTCTTTTATAAAAAAAAAATTTACAGTTTTAGAAAATCTTTTTTTTTAAACTTACAGTCTTGGAAACCTGATTGAGGGTCTAGAACAGAAGCAACAGTAGCTACCGACCCTCAATTGATCTGTGGAAGGTTCAGTATATTCTAGACAAGTGATATGATAGCTTTGAACATTAAACCAGAACATGTTTTTTATTCTTGTATTTAAAATTGAAAGAAAATAAAATAAAATGTCTTTTTATGACTTCTATTCAATTTTTCACTATCTCTCTTTTTTTTTTGGTTAACAAATAATCCTTTATTGAAATATTTTCATCTGTAGTTCCTTAGCTAGCTGGGCATTCCACAGCACCACTGGTGATGTCTTCTATGATGTCCTGAGGGTGACGGCCGTCAACATTGCAGCCCACAGATTGGGCAGTTCCCAGGATCTCTTTAAGAGTTCCAGAGAGTTCTCTGGC
>NW_006399758.1:32095408-32111640 GCF_000299155.1 Elephantulus edwardii | reverse complement strand
GGATGCGGGACGACCGAAGAAAGTTGCACCGAGGCCTCCTCGAACCGAAAGCCGAAAGCCACTATCTCTCTATTTTAATAGCTCCGACTTCCATAAGACTTAAGAGGAACGCAGAATTGCCAAAGAAGTTGTTTTGAGTCACACATGTACACTTTCTTCTATGATTGAAGATTAAACGAAGCCCAAATAACTTTCCTGGAATTTTTCATTTACAGAAGACGGTACAATTTACTGGATTTTATAATGTATGCAATAAATTTTATTTAATCCCTTTGAATTAATAAACCAATTTCATGAGTAGCCTAAACACAAAAGTACTTCTTTTTATTTTCTTTCACAGATGTCATTAAAATATAATCTGAAGAATACATTTCCTAGAAGAAAGAAAAAAAGCTTTCATGGTTTCTGAGCATAGACCTTGCCAATAATAACTACTTCTGGAGCCTTTTCCATGACTTTTTGTCTCTCCCTAAATTAAATTGAATAATCAATTATTGAGTACTTATTCTAAATCAGGCAAAACAAAATACTGGGGGTTGTGGATTATAATTTCAGCAGAATATGGCTTCCACTCTAAAGGACCATCAATCTAAGTAGCAAGAGATTAATAAAATACACAAAATACCATAATTTAAGGCAGGAATGATACATACAAATATAGAAATAAGACTGCTATGTGAATTTAAACACGTCGAAATGAAAGTATTATGTTGCACATCAGGGTTAAACAAGGCTTCGGGAAAGGGCTGTTATTGTAATGAAATAAACAGAAAGTAGTTTCCTTCTAAGTAAGCAAGAATTGGTGGTAGAAAAATGTGGAACAAAAAGAAAGAACAGTACTTTATAAAGAGTGTTTAAAGAACAACTGTTCTTCAGAATACCTGTGAATAGTTCCGGAAGCTGTGAAAGCAAAAGTTAACCATGTACACTACCTGACTGAATTTCCAGGGCATGTTCTCTCATGGTTACAGGTACTAGTCGATCAGAGGTATACTCAGGGTGCCCTCAGGATCTGTTTAGAACTGTCATAAAAATGTTGAGGTAGAACAGATTTATAAACTGTGCTAAGATAATGTGTGGATGAAGCCTGTCCATTTCTACCTTGTTTCTGTTGTGTACCCTCGAGTAGGAATTGACCCATAGCTGAATCCTCTGCACAGTTAATCACTCGGAGGAGACTGTCCATCATCTCCTGCCGGAGCAGCTGGTGGGATTCGAACTGCTCATCTTTGAGATTATAGCGTAGCTTCTTTCTCCTAGTCCACCAGAGCGCCCTTTCTTCCTTTTAGGGCTTTTTAGTCAGTTTCCACTTAATTTCCCCAGCCAATTCCCGGTGACTTTGCCACCAGAGCTTCCTTAAGTAATGCATGTAAATCTATAAATTTACCTTGGAAATGTGGGTATAGGTTAAACACACATACAGAAATATGTTCAAGATTCAAAAACAGTGAAAGAGTCTATTAATTTTTATTGACCAAATAGTGATTATTTTGGAAGAGAAGCAAAACTGTGAGTGGGAGCCCAAGGGGATTATGGCACATTACCCATTTCTTAGTTAATTGTAGCTGAGGACCTGACAATTTACAAAGAAGAAATACCCGATGAATTCCAAAGATTAGAACAATCCACCCAGCTTCTCTAGGAGTTCTGGTTTCTCACCTTCTGTAGACTAGGCTTCCCGTCTCACACATTTAAAGGATGACTGCTTTAATTGAAGGACTGAATATAGGATGTGTGAAGATTGACATCACAGAACAAGAGAAAAATAGATGGGAGAAGGGTTTTTTCCCCTGTCTGTCTTTTGGCTGAGTTAACACAGAAGTTCTGATTTTAAAGATACCACTTTGAATAGGATCCACTCTTTACTTCCATGTGTTATTTCCTTCTCAGAAGTATGTTTACAGTGAAATCAAAGATTGTACTTAGTTTTCACTTCTGTTGTCTACTCTAAAATGCATGACCTATTCATCTAGGATATAAATACATACATACATATATATATATTTCCTCCTTGTGCATTCTCTCTCTTTGTCATACGCCCCCCCCCCACACACACACCCTTCCTTTAAACCTAGAAAAGGTAGTAATATTACAGGAGCAGATTCTCAGGCCTTGCTCTGCTAGAGCCACTGGTGGTTTGAACACCAGGATGCCTTCATTTCTACTTTACGGAGTACATACTCATACTCATTGCCTCTGAGTCAGAAATGACTCAGAGCCGACCCTTTAGTAAGTTTCTGAGGCTACAAATGGCATGGGAGGAGATAGTCTAACTTTCTCCTGAGGAGAAGCTGATCATATAGAAGTATAACACATAAACACATAACAGTTGATCTTAACAACGGATTTCAAATTACATGACAGTCTTGGTAAAGAAACTATAGATGTATATGGATTTTGTAAGCCAACCAATTAAAAAAAAAGGAAAACCCAAAGAAACTATACATGTAAAAGCAGGAGAACCAAACCATCGAGCCATTTGAAGATTCAACTCGAGATGAACACTCTCAGTAGATCAGTAAAAAGTCTTGACGCTGGTAGTCCTGTTCTAAGTTCCTGTTCTACATCTCTACATCTCTTACTCTGTTTGTATTGTTTCTAGTGGATTAAAAACATTCCTTTTGCAATGATCAAAAATAAAACAAACAACAGTGAAAACACTTCAATTGTTCTCCATGATCTAAAAGATAAAGTTTATACACTAGCAAACAAAATTTTTAAAAATAACTGGCTCTTTTCTCCAGCCTTCTCTCTATTTGTTCATTCATTCATTTTTTAAAATTTTATTTTACTTTTGAAAAAATTAATTTTAATGAAAGTTTACAGAGATTTAGGGTTTCCAGTCATACATTGTTGCACTTTTCTCCCTGCCAATCCCCTCTCCCCAATTCACTCTTCTCCTTGAAAAGTAAAAGAAAAATTTTTTCATTGTTATGCAATCCCTGCCCCCCAAGTCCACTCCACTATGCAGCCTTTATTCTCTACTCCTGTCATGACAATAACACCCAATCATATATCCCTTTTAAACAGTTTTCTCCCTCATCTGTTTCAATGTCTTATACAACATTCCTCCCTTCCTTCTCTGTCTTCCCTCAACCCCCATGTAAGTCCTGTTTTACAATAATGGCCCTATGTAATATTTGTCCTTTTGTGACTGAGATATTTCACACAGCATAATGTCCTCCAGGGTTATCCACTTTGTGTAGTATTTCATGAGTTCCTTGTTTTTCAATGCTGCATAGTGTTTTATTGTGTGAATATACCAGAGCTTCTTTATCTATTCGTTTGTTGATGGGCAGTTGGGTTGTTTTCAGCTCTTTACTATTGTGAACAAAGCCACAATAAACATGAGTGTGCATATATCTGCTTGGGTGGCGCTTATGGTTTCTTTAGGGTAATTTCTCAGTAGTGGAATTGCTGGGTCAAATGGTAACTTTTTGAGAAAGTGCCATATCGCCTTCCATAGTGGTTGCACCATTTTACACTGCCCCCTCACAACAGTAAATAAGAGTTCCGGTTTCTCTGCAACCTCGCCAGCATTTGATGTTTCCTGTTCAGTTAAATTTCGCTATTCTTACTGGGGTGAGATGATAGCCCATAGTTGTTTTGATTTGCATGTCTCTTAGAGTTAGGGATTTTGAACATTTCTTCATGTGCTTATTGGCCATCTGAATGTCTTCTATGGTGAAGTGTCTGTTCATATCCTGTGCCCATTTTTCAATTGGGTTATTTGCCTTTATCTTGTTGTGGTGCTCAATTATTTTATAATTGATATAGATATAAGTTCCTTGTCTGACATGTCATTACCAAATATTTTTTTCCCCCAGTCTGTGGCTTCCCTTTTTACCCTGTTGGAGAAGTTTTTTGGATGTGCATAAGGATTTGATCAGTCTTTCTTTTAATTAGTGCTTTGGCACAGAAAAGACTTCACTTTCTGGGAGAATCATACCTGAATCACTACATAACCTTTTGTATTCTAATTGATTGCTCATGAGAACGTTTCCTGCTTTAGGGCTTTACTCAAGCTTTTCACCTTTCAACAT
Source organism: Elephantulus edwardii (assembly GCF_000299155.1). Lineage (NCBI taxonomy): Eukaryota > Metazoa > Chordata > Mammalia > Macroscelidea > Macroscelididae > Elephantulus > Elephantulus edwardii. Next base: position 32,107,597 of record NW_006399758.1, on the reverse strand, counting down.
ACAGTGAATCTTCTTTTTGCTGGAAATGATTCTATTTTTGAGGAGCTAACTCAAGTTTCACATTTTTACCAATTATGAAGTTTGTTGAGTTAGCCTAAATTCCATTTACTGGCCTGTTCCTTCATTATAGTCATTTTGCATTTTCATCTGACTCATGCTTGTCAGCTCTCTGCCTTTCTTGTCACTTAGCTAATCTGAATAGATTTATTTCTGTTAGCCTTTCGCCTCGCAAGCCAATCTCTTCATTCCATTAATCATTCCTGTCTTACTTCTTTGAACTTAATCTAATTTGCCTGAATTTCTTGACACTGACGTTTTCAGAGTAAAATATTCCAGCAAGGCTCATATCAACATTTTGTAGAGTATTATCCATTTCTTTGCTTTAACAGAATTTGAACATGAATGTGCACATTTTATTCTTATAGCTTCTTACAAATGTTGTTGTTAGGTGCTGTTGTGTCAAGTATGATACATAGTGACTTTATGTGTCAGACTTGTGTGACTTATGTGTCAGAACAACAGATCTGAACCCTGTCCTGCGTTGTTCTTACTATGCCTGACACGTTTGAGCCCACTGCCACAGCCCCTGTATCAATCCATCTTGTTGAGTGTCTACTTCTCTTTCACTGACCCTCCACCTTTCCAAGCATGATGTTCCTCTTCAAGGAGTTACCTTTTCTAATAATATGTCCAAAGTATGTAAGTCAAAGCTTTACCACCCTTGTACCTAAGGTGCTCTCTGGTTATATTTTCTCTTAGACATAGCAGTTTAATCTTTGTGCAGACTGTGGGATGGATATTCAGAACTCTTCAGTACCACAACTCAAAGCACTGATTTTTTTTTCTTCTGTAATCCTTCTTATTTATTGTGCAAAGCAGATGATTAGAATGATCATGGCTTGAATCAGGTATACCTTAGTCTTTAAACCTGTGTCATTCCTCTTCAGAACTTTGATGATTTCCCTGAGAGCAGACTTTCCTAGTTTTATACAACTCCTGATTTCCTGACTGCTAGTATCAAGGATGTTGACTGTGAATTCAAGTAAAATGAAACAATTGACAATTTCAATCTTTTCTCCATCTATCATCAGTGGTGAAGATTTTTCTTGATATTGAGATGTAGTCCATATTGAAGGCTGTAATTTTGGGGAGCAAGAGCCTCAAGTCCATCTCACTTTCAAGAAGCAAGGTTGTGTCATCTGTATAACAAAGGTTGTTGATGAATCTTCCTCCAATCCAGAGACCACATTCTTCTTCATAAAGTCCAGCTTCTTGAATGATTTGTTCAGCGCACAGATTGAAAAGGTGTGGTGAAAAGACACAATGCTGATGCAAACCTTTCTTAACTTTTAACAATTTAATAGTCCTTTGCTCTATTAGATGACTGCCTTTTGGCCTAGGCATAAATCTCATACAAGCATAATTAAAGGTTCTGGAATTCCTAACCTCATCACTATTATAGTTTGTTATGATTCACGTAGTGAAATGCCTTTGCATATTCAATACAACAGAGGTAAACATTCTTCTGGTATTCTCTGCTTTCATCCAGGATCAATCTTACAAATACATCTACAAACTACAATTTGGAAGCTTTGGTAGTCTAGTGAGTAAGAAGTTGTGCTGCCAATTCAAAGGCAGGAGGTTCTAATCCACCAGGTGTTTTTTGGGAGAAAATGGGTGATCACTTCCCTTGCCATTTACAGCCTCTGAAAACCTGGTAGCAGGTCAGCTATGAGTTGGTTCTGACTTGAAGGTAATGAATTGCTTTTCCCCCCCAAAGATATAGAATATTGTATTTGACAATTTATAAGTCTTTTGCACTTACATGTGGCCTCTGTAAAGGCAGAGTGGTTACCGTCACCCAGTAGATGTTACTTGAAATAAATGTTAAACATCTGTGGAGTTTGCTGCAGCAATTACAACTGTCACGCCATGTTACAGTTTGGGGTTTGCCTATATTTTTTAAAAAAATATTTTATACTAGTTTATTTGCAAAGTTCGAAAGCATTGTTTTTCATACTGGATCTTTCCATTTCCTTCACACACATACTCCCAGCCATCAAATTGTATGACCCTATGATTAATCCACTCACCTCCCTCACACCCATCCTCACCTCTCTGCTTCCACCTTCCCCGTCCCACCCCAATCCTCATACTCATTCTACAGTAATGCTTTTATACAGTATTTGTCCTTATGGGACTGAGTGGGTTCACTCAGCATAATTCTCTCCAGTCCCTCCCAAGTTAGGTAGTAATTTACAAAATCATTGCTCCTGCTTGTTGCGTAGTATTTCATCATGTGAATGTACTATAATTTCTCAATCCATTTCATTGTTATTGGATATCTGGGCTGTTCCCATGTTCTTGCGATGATGAATAAAGCTGCTATAAACATTGGTGTATGTGTCTCTGTTTGTGTTTCAGTTCTCATTCTCTCAGGGTATATTAGGTTAAAGTTTCCCGTAATTTACCAGTTTATATTTTCTCAGTTCAAAGTCTACTTTCTTTTTTTTTTAACCTTTTCTTGCTTTGTGAAAGGAAACTGCATCCTGTAATTACTGCTTCTTTGTCAGCTGGAGTAGTATTAAGAGTTTGTCACTAGGAAGCGTTACAGGTAATTGGTATAGATTGAAAAAAGTTGTTTTTTCTTTCCCATCCCCAGGTTTCAATGTGCTTTTATTTTTGGTAGTTCTATGTTATGGTGACTTAGTTTGGTAGCTTGTGCAAGCATCTGGTGATTCTCTTTCTAGGTTTCTTTTGCACTTCAGATGTAACTTCCCACTTAAAATCTAGATTACATGTTGTTGTTGTTGTTATGTGCCGTCGAGTCGCTTTGCGACTCATAGCGACCCTATGTACAACAGCCCTATACCCTGCTCTATCCTGTGCCAATCTCACTGCCTCTGACACATCCATCCCGATTACCCCAGTCACTGAATCAATCCACCTCATAGAGGGTCTTCCTCTCTGCCCTGTCCCACCCCTCTGCCCAGCATGATGTCCCTCTCCAAAGACCTGTCTCTCCTTACAACATGTCCAAAGTATGTCAGACGAAGCCCCAGAATCCTTGCCTCCAAGGAGCAGCCCGGTTTAACCCACTCTAGGATGAATCTATTTGTTTTCTTGGCAGTCCATGGTACATTCAGTACTCTTCTCCAGCACCACAGCTCAAAGGCGTCAATTCTCCTTCTATCCTCCCTAGTAATTTTCCAACTCTCTGATGCCTAACAAGTGATTGCAAAACCCATGGCCTGTATCAGGCAGACCTCCATCTCTAGAGAGACACCGTTGCTCTTGAGTACTTTAGAGAGGTCCCTAACCGCAGACTTTCCCATCGCACTACATTTTTTGATTTCCTGGCTACTGGTGCCAAGAGTGTTGCCTGTGGAGCCGAGCAAACTGAAGCTGTGAACAATCTCAATCTCTTCGCCATCCATCCTGATGCTACCGATTGGTCCAGTGGTGAGAATTTTTGTCTTCTGGACATTGAGCCTCAGTCCATATTGAAGGCTGCAGTCCTTGACCCTCTGCAGTAAGTGCATGAGGTCCTCCTCAGTTTCAGCGAGCAGGGTTGTGTCATCTGCATAACGCAGATTGTTGATAGATCGTCCACCAATCCTAACGCCACGCTTCTCCTCATAGAGCCCTGCCTCTCAGATAATCCTCTCGCATAATCTTCTTCTCTACTGAAGATTACATGAGCATCTCAATAAAATTCACTGTTATCCAGGGGGTGGCAACCACACTCTATGAGGGAATCTGAATCTCAGCCTTTGGTGTGTGTGGAGATGGGGTAAGGGAGGGCTCTTTACATTTAGTACTTTCCTTTGGCATGGACATGATATTTTCTATTGTATTCTTTTGCCACTCATCACCCATTGAGTCTGTCCTACTCATATTGACCTTCCATTGAGTTTTATGATAAGGGACAAGACTTCTTGTCTTTTTTTTCCTGAGGAGTTGCTGGTATATGAGAACTGTTGACTTTTTGGTTAGCATCCTAATGTCTTACATGCTACACTACCAGTGCTGCTGTTGTCAGGAGATACTAGTCCTTGGAAATGTAGAGGATAGCTGAAAGGAAGACTCTGAGTGAGACAGACTGACACAATGGCTGCAACAATGTGTCTGAGCATGGTGGAGATCACTGGGATGGTGTACAAGAGGGCAAGGTTTTGATCTGCTCTTCATCGAGTCTCTAGGAACCATTGCTGATCCTACAGCACCTGAAACCAAGAATATTCTCTTGCCATCTTTTTTTTTAACTTTTTAAGTCATTAACCATCTTTTACTAGTTAATATTTCCTAATATTACTAATAGGCTTTCTCTTTCTCCTGTTTCTCACTCATACAACTTTATTTAGTCATTCTTGTATATTATGTGCTTAAAGAAGTACATATATGACATATTGACAGTGTGTGGGTACAGGGTGTTCCTTAAGAAAGAAACTCTCTCAAAGCTTGTGTTTAAAACCACTCACTGACTTTGAGAAGGTTCATAGAGACTTTTCATCAGGTTTCTGACATTGCAAATCTTAAAGGGAGCCAACTTCCCATTATTCTCAAGAAGTTGTTGGTGGATTAGAACTCTGGACTTGCGCAGCTTGCTGGTTAGAAACACAAAGCACTGTGCACAGTTGTTGTTGTTACTGGTGTGGCTCATAGCAATCCATTCAAACAAAAGATTGGAATCTTGCCCTCTCCTTCACCATCTTTACCGTCTCTGATATGCTTAAGCCCATAGGTCCGGTCACTGCGTCAATCAATCTTGTGGTTTGTCTTCCCCTTTTATCTTTCCCTCTGCCTTTCTCAGTGTGATGTGTCCTTCCAAGTCCTGGCCCCTCCTGAAAACCTGCCCAAAGGATGTGGGATGAAGTTTCACCACGTCTCTAAGCATCATGGTGGTGCTTTATCCAAGACTGTTTCATTTGTTCTGTTGGAAGTTCATAGGCTATTTAATATCTTCTCCAATACTACAACTGAAAGGCAAAGAAGTTTCTTAAATTATCCTTATTCATTTTCCAACTTTTGGATACATATGATACAATTACTTGGATTATACCTACTAAATTGGTATCTATTATGGTGATGAATTAACTTACTAGGTTACAATGATATTTCTAATGTTTTCTTTCAAGGGAAAATACATTAAATGCCCAAATTCTTCATAGTGGATACTGACTTGTAAAAGGCTTGATTAGGTATAATAACACTATTACCTATACAATGATCATAATATTAACACTTAATGTTTATTAAATGCTTAGCATTTGTCAGTGCTGATTCTAAATGTTTTTATGTATCATATAATTTAAGTGTCTTAAAACTTTTATGAGGTAGTATTAATATCATCCTGAGTATATAAATGAAGTAAGTATATCATCAATATGATGCCAAGAGCATAAACTATTGCCTATGGCTTACCAGATGTCAGAGCAGGAAATATTTAGAAATGTTCATCAACTGTAAGCTTGATATGAGCCATTAGTGTACTATAAGTACTACAAAGCTAACAGAACGCTAGTTGGCATTTAAAAACTCATTTCACTACTAAGTCAGAACCAGATTGTTGCTGACTTTCCTTTGGGTTTCCTAGGCTGTAAATTGCACTATAAGTTAGCCTGTCTTTTATCTAAGGAGCTGCTAAAGGCTTTGAACTATCAGAGAACTGGCTTTTTACAGAAGTAGAGCTTTTTAGGTTACCAGTGCAACTCCTTGACTTTAAGGAAAGGTAGAAACAAAAATGAAAACATTGCTGTTGAGTCAATTTGAACTCATGGAGTCCCTTCCAGGGGTTTAGCAATAGTGGTAAATCTTTGCAAGAGGAATCTGCCTACTTTTCTTTTGCCATGTGGCTGGTGGATTCAAACATTTGGGTTAGCAGCCCAGATGTGTAGTGATGTATTATAAAAATAAGGCAATTATATCACCTATAGAGATATATCACTCAAATATTGGATTTAGTGCACATCAGTGTCTTTTAAGGATCTTGATCAATATATACAGATGTAGGAAGTCAGGAAGGCAAAAAATCTCAAATCAATGAATGATGCAATATAAAATTGGTTTAATTAAATGACGATATTTTGATCTAAGAAGAAAATCTTTGGGAGGAAAGCAGCTAACACTTTTAATATTTGAAAAACTGTCAGGTGGAAGAAGAATTGAATTTATTCAATGTGACTCCAGAAGTAAGAAGCCTAACACAAATGAAAATTGAGCCCATTGCTATCGGATAATTCTAACTTGTAGCCACCCTACCGAAGAGTAAGTAGAACTATATTCACATCTGTCATCTTGTTGAAGCAGATTGCCACACATCTTCCCACCAAAGAACAGTTGTGGCTTCAAATTACCAAGCTTTTGGTAAGTCAAACTCTTAATCAATTCCTCACCAAGGCTCCATAGAACATGTATTAGAGGGTAATAATCACAAGTGAAAATGCTATTATGAAATATAACAAAGAACAAAAGAATCTTGAGTTTCAAATACCTTGAGCTTCCAGTAGTTTGGTAGAATCATAAAATAGAAAAACATCTTGACTAGCCATTGTATAATCTAGTATAACACAGTGAAGATGCCTCAGGAAAAGTCTGAAGCCCACTTGGGAGGGATTTTGTAGAGAAGAGAATGAATATATTATATAATTCTGGGATAGCTTCAAAAATGTGACTTCATTATTTTATTAACATTGAATTGCATTTTAAACTATAACATTTAGAGATTCATCTGTAGGTTCTGAATTTGGCCTCCTTCCCCTTAGTACCAGTTTTAGTGGTCTTTTTGCTTCTGCTTAGTGACATGGACGTTGACTCACTCTGTCATTGTCACTGAGGCATTTCTGACTTATAGCCAGTCCCCCACTGGGCTTCGGAGGCTGTAAACCATCACATGGGAGGACATTGCCCATCTTTCTCCCAGGAGTGGCTGGTGGATTTGAACCACTAGTGAAGTGTGGCTTTGGGCTATCAGCACAACTTCCTAGTAACTAGTCCAGTAGAGGTCAGAAAAAAGAAAATGGACTTTCCAACTATGTTGAAAGGCATGAAAAGAATGCTTCTTTCAGAAACATGAGACACACTGAAAACTCAACTAAAGTGCTGATAGTTCTGAAGACCATCTTTCTTAAAGGAGGAGGAGGACAAAGAAGGGACCCTGTGCTAACTACATTAGAGAGAAGGGCAACGTGGTAAACTATAGTAAGCTAGAATGAGAAGACTAAGAGCAGGTTTAGACCTGGAAACCTATCAACACTATCTGCACAATTACAGGGAATCTTTTTTCTTTTCTTTGATCTTCTTCAGCAGGTAATGTGTTATTAAGCAATGTCTTGCATTCTCACTCTTGCTCATTTGTTCTGTCTTTTTCATTACCTTCTAATATGCTGAAGGGAAAGATGCTCTTGTTCAGGGCCTCTTGGTTTATTGTGGTGAAGGATCAGCTTCTAATTTTCAACTATTTTTAGTTCATAATCCATCCCAGGTTGATAGCTTTGTATTACACAATCAGATGTCATAATAATATGAAAATTAGTCAGTAAACTGGTATACATTAGTCTCTAGATGTGTACTCTCACTTTCTGCACTTGCATAGCCATGAACTGGAGTTCCTGAGTGGCACCGACCGTTGAGCATGTGGAAGGCTGGTGGAGTGCACCTGCTCAAAGAATCCTTGGAAGAAAGTCCTGGTCACTGCAAACTTTGTGCGGCTCACTGACAACAGGTCTGTTCTGAAGCACACAGGGTGGCAACTGGTTGGTTCTGTTTTTCAGTTTTAGTCACAGACTGCAAAGAGGAAATGAATTGGAAAAAACAGTCCTTTCCACCTACCAATGGGCCTTGAAGAGAATTCTGTAATAAACAAATTTTATCTAAAGGAAATAAAATAGAGATTCAGAAGTAAAGATAAAGAGCCTAAAAATAAAGTTTTAAGATAAAATTACATTATCAAGTCCACTTGTTTGTAACCTCTAAGTGTCATCACCTCAAAACTCAAGCTCCTTACAATGGAGTCAGAACTGGTTCACAGCTGACTTCCCAGTTGATTTTCAGAGTTTGTAAATTCTGTGGAAGGGGACTGCTCATATTTCTTCTGCAGTAACACTGGTGGATTTGCACTGGCTTCCTCTGGGTTGACTGAGAAGACCTAACCCACTAGGCTACCAGAGCTCCTTGGAGATGTATATATCTCTGTATATTTTACATATCTATAAAATTTATTGGGAGGAAAACAATTATAAAAAACAGAGAAAAAAGAGAAATTTCATTTTACATTAAAAAATAAATAATCTAAATAATTTACTAACTTCTCTGGCTAGGATGATGTGTTGTTGTACTCAGTGTAATACCAAAGGGAAGTGCAATATGTAATCATACTAATAGAAACTATCTCTGTCTAGTAGGCTGGTTTAGAACAGCAGCTGGCATTATTGGCGTATAATATTTTACACACTTACAGCACCCTTCAGATGATGAATTGATGCACTTAATGAAATTGGACAGCTGTCCAGAGCACAAAGGGCAGTAATGCTATCAAATCCTTTTTCATGAGTTTGAAACGAAAATCTAGTGACATAAGGAAATTAGGAATGCAGGTTTTGAGTGATGGGACAGTCCCTTAATCTGTGACTTGCTGGGATTATAGAGGAGTTTGCTGCACTTCGTTCACCTGGACCTATTGAGATAAATGTGTAGAATCAAAGGCCAGTGATTTACAGAACACATTCTTAAAAGAACCTCTCCAGAGAGCTTCACTTTAAAAAGGCTTTCAAGATTTTTTAGTATCCAATTGGGCTGTAACATACAGTTCATTGAAATACCACTTGCATGATATGATAATTTAGCCAATATCTGGATGAAATGTCTCATTAAGTGTTTCATCTTTTATAGGCTTGTCACTGAAGTTCAAGGGAAGAGCTGTGGCTTGCTGCAGAGCTACGGCTTGCTAGCTAGGCTGGTGGTGTCAAACCACAGACACTCATTTCATTTTGAAGCGGAGCATGGCCTGCAGATTCTAATATTATAATAGTGAGTTTTCAATGTGATCTTGTAAAAATTTCACAGAGGAATTAGCAAGGTTTTGTAGAAAGGAAAAAAAACACACCCCAAACCCATTTTGGGCAAGCATGTCATATTTTACAGTAGTTTAATGCATCCTCTCCTCATCGGACCCCAGCAGCTCTTGCAGCCTAAGTGATGCTTGCCTTTTGCTGATTTCTGGCAGCCATCGATTATTCTGCGATAACGGATTTGTTCTGCAGAGTTAAACAGAAAGTCTTTTTTGAATCAGAAACTATTCTGTACTTTGAAAATGTCATTAAAAGTCTTGAAAAGGTCACGTTTTTGAGGCTGATGAAATAAAGATCAGCCATTCTTGACTGGAGAACAGAATTTAATTGGGAAGCGAGACTTGAAAACTTCTGCTAGCACTTTTATAATGTAAATCTGGGTCTCAAAATATCTCTGAAGAACAAGAATAACTTTTTAATGTACATAATTATTTTCTTGAATAATTGAAGTGATTATTTAGGCCTTCATGATAATTTAAATGAATATAAAACTGAACAAGAGCGTGAAGTGTTGGTATGTGTGAAATTGCCAGTTCTTCAGGGAGTGCTGGTGGTGCAATTCACAGCAAGGTGTGCTGTTAATTTAAAGAATGTGTGTATCGATAGTGGTTTGAATCTATCAGAGCTCCAAGGGAGAAAGGTGGGCAGTCTCCTTTTAATGCCATTTACAGACTCAGAAAACTGATGGAAGTTTGCTAGGAATCACAATCAACTCAACAGCAGTGAGTTTGAGAGGCAAACAGAATTCTTAGAAATTCCAAGTTGGGTATTTTAAAAAAATGGCAAGCTAGTGTATCTTCATGGAGAGCATATGACATCTTTCTGCCTTGGTTTTTCCACTATTAAGAGAGGATCTATTTTCTCTATAGAAATTGGTGAAAATGTACTGAAAAATATAAAATAAGAATAATCAGTACTTTGAGGCCTCCTTTTCCTTTGTCAGACAATTACTTAGATAATAATGAATAATTCAACTGGAAACTCTGCTTTAGGTACATTTTATGATAAAACAGGCATTACTTTTTCCAAGAAACTTTAATTAGTTGTCTTTCCTCAGATGTGCACTGAGGCTAGTTAAACAAAGAAAATAAAATCACTTTATTTATTTTGCATATTTATTTCTAGTGTGTGGTTGTTTTTAGCACTGAAGTACAAATAAAGGCTTAATTCAAATTGAATCAAGAGCACTTTTGTGGGTTATTCTGCACTGTTGTTGTTATGTGCTGTTGAGTTACCTGCTACTAATAATGGCTCTGAGTATAACAGCTCTGAAGGCTGCCCTGTCCTGAGCCAGTCTCATTGACACTGACACACCTCCTTCCATCGCCCTACTTACTAAATCAGTCCATCTCATCTGGAGTCTTCATTACCTGAGCTGTCCCTCTACCCTTCCAAGCATGATGTCCTTCTTCAAAGACTGGTCCCTCTAGGCCACGCCACCAAAGTATGTGAGGCAAAGCTTCGAAATTCTAGCCTCCAAGGAAAAACTTGGTTTCATCCTCTCCAAGACAGATCTACTTATTTTCTTTGCGGTCCACGGTATGTTCAAGACTTCCCTAGAACCACAACTCAAAGGTATCACTTGGTCTTCTGTCATCCTTAATCATTGTCCAGCTCTCTGACATTTAAAATAATTTCCTAACTACTATTTCTACACATTCAATAAACATATCTTTCATTAGAATGATAATATACTTACTTTTTTCAATGGTGGCTTAAAAATTTAAAATAAACAAACATATTCCTTGATTCTTTTAGCAACTGTACTTGTTTTATTTATTTATTTTTTCCCCCTCCAAAATTTTCCATGCTACTTCTCTGGAGAGTTCATGAAAAGCCATGGTACTATTTTCATAATCTCAAGGAGTTGGGCATCCAGACCTAATGCTACAAACTTCAATTTGAATATATCAAAAGAAAACAGTATTGGTAACAAAAAAGGAAATAGAAAAAAATGGGTGACAAAAAAGTAGTTGTCCAAATATGTGCATCTGCCAAAGATTTGTTTAGTTTTAAATTTGGTTCTAGAGTGTCACTTAAGGTTATATCTCATGAGTGAAGCCTTATGGTGGCAAACTTTAGTTTTCTATCTTCTTACATAGAGTTATTTGGGGTCTCTATGTTTAGCCTAATTTAGTGTTGTGACTGTGTGCTGTCGAGTTACTTCTGACTCTTAAGGTCAGAGCAGAGCAGAATTTTCCAATGTGTTACCCCCTAGGCTGTACCTGTTAGGGTCTCCTAAGCTGAAATCTTTATAGGAGCAGGTTCCAGAGTTTTCTCCAAAAGAGCAAGTGGTGGTGGGATTGAACGGACCTTTTTTGATAAGCAGCTAGATACTTACTCATTGTGCCACCAACCCTCCTTTATATACTATGAAATAGTCCTAATTTCTCTACCACTGTTTATAAATAGTTGTTGCTGTGTATTGGCACGTTGTAACCAATCTATGGCTGGCCCGCTAGTGGGTTTTCAGAGGCACTTCATTGCATGGGAGGAGACCCTCCATTTTTCTTCCATGGAGTAGTTGGTGGCTTCAAACCATGTGCCTTTAGGTTGACAGCACAACTCTTTACCACTAAGCCAGTTAAGTTGTAAACATGGGTATGGTCAAGTGTTGAGGTGAAATGTACCAATCCTATAAAGAACATATGAACTTGTTCTATCCTGTTCTATCCTCACTGTCTCTAACATTCCTGAGTCCATTGTTTCATCATTATATCAATCCACCTTGTTGAAGGTCTTCCTCTCTTTCTCTGGTTCTCCCTTTTCCTTTGCTATCCTTGCATCCAATACTAGTCAAGTTATAACATTAACAAGATACATACTTGCCATGCAGAGGTAACTTGTGTTTGCTGTGAATCTGAACATTGTGACAATTGTGACAATGATGTGTCAAATGTGATAATGGTTACCAATGGATAGTGTTTGGTGGCTCTCCCTGGTTAAAACAAGCTTGGAAGCAGGAGTGACATCCACTTTCGTAAACAGCTTGCCTCCGGAAGCCCTATGAACTTGGAGAGAGGATGAAAGACACGCATTCAAGTGTTGAGGATTTTCATTCATAGGGTCACTATGAGTTGCCTAAGACTTGACGGCACTTAACAACTATATATATATATAT
>NW_006399758.1:32092037-32095201 GCF_000299155.1 Elephantulus edwardii | reverse complement strand
TCTCCTGTGTGACATCAGATTTGCAACTGAGTTGAATGGATCTAAAAAACCAAATAGGTACTTTCTATATTTGATAGATAGATTTTTAAATACCTTAAATTTTGCAATCAAAGACCTCCTCCAATTCTTCTGGGGATGGTTTGCCTATGATCTCTAATGATACCAATTCTAGAAGTAAAATGGATACAAACTGTGACATTTGGTTTAATGTGGCACTTTATTATATGAACAAATTAAATAGTGGTGGAAGTGCTGATAACATCCTTTTGAAATATCATGAGCTATAAAGTCCTGCACCACTGCTTTCTTTATAAGCAGAACTTAAATAAATCTATTTAATGACGCCATGTATTTTCTTCCCTCCATGTAACACTACATTCCTGCCTGCTATAATCTGCAATTACTTCCTTTCCCCTGAGGAGAACATTTCACTGAAGAAATAAAAGCTGCTTCTACTCACAATCAGCTTCTCTGTTTCCGAAGACATTTTTTAACTCTAAGAGCTGAGGAAGACTCTTTTTTTGATGACTCTACTGTATATCATTTGTTAAAGAGTAATGAATTCATGCTTCTGAGAAATGCATCTTGGAGCTGGGGCATTCAAGACACCACTGTCAAAATATACCCATACATGATTGATTACCCAATTTGTTGGCGATATTGTATATGCCATAGTGGTGTAGTTTAAATGATTTTGGCAAGTAGAGGAGAATGTCATTGACAGGTGTAGGAATAAATGATGGGTTTCAGCTTCCAAATGTTTTTACAGCATTTCACTGAATGGCAGGTTGATAAATTAAAATTACAGTTTGTAGCATCAGGCCTGAAAGCACAACTGCTTTAGATTACAAAAATAGCTCGGTGGAAACTTTTTTGTGTACTCTCCAGAGAAGTAGCCTGGAGCGTCTCAGGGGAAAAAATGAAACAAGTGCAGTTGCTAAAAGAATCATTAATTTTGTGATAGCACTGCCTGAGTCTCAAAAACCAAACCAAACAAAAACAAAACAAAAAAATAGATTTTTAGAAGAGGGAAATTGGCTTTATCCCCTTATCCCTTGTCCCCTGGAGATCTAAAGAAAATTGAAACCACATCATCAAAAAATGGGCACTGAATTGGCCATTAGTGATTCTGTGATGTCAGATGGCTATATTCAAGGCTCAGGGGCAAGTTCTTGTTAACCTTCCGTTAGTTTCCGCACTGCATCTGGAGTTCAACTTGTCAAATCATTGCCAGGATCCCTTTAAGTTCAATTGAGGAATCCCTGAAACAGAACTCAATCAGTCACTGACTCTGATGTGCTTAAGGAAAACGGCATTTCATCTCACCTCACCACTTCATTCTCATTAAGAGCTTCCCCTTTCCAGATCATGCCCGTTATAATATTGTAAACAATATTACTAACACTGGATGTACCATGGGCTGTCAAAAGAACAAATAAGTCTGTCTTGGAGGATGTGCGATCAGGGTGCTCCTTAGAGTCAAGCATAGTGAAATTTTGTCTCACATACTTTGTGCACATTGTCAGGAAAGGCCAATCCTTGTAAGAATAATATCATGCTGGGAAAAGGTGAAGGGAAAGAGAGAAAGACTCTCAATAACATGGGTTGACACAGTGACTGTAACAATGGGCTTGAGCATATTGCGAGGATACACGCTGGATAGGGCCAGGTTCAGGCAACGATCAGGAGGATGATTCAGAATAAGGCAAGGTTCATCTCTGTGGTTCATAGGTTTGCTGTGAGTGGTGGTCAACTGGACGACGCCTAATAACACAACATAACAACAAGAAGTTAATATTATGACTATTACAACAACCGTCTGACTTGAAGTTCTTTTGGACTACATTTTGCAGTATAAACACAAGCACATGGATGAGAAAATAGGTACATAAATACCAGATACTCTACTTCCGTACAGAATAAAGTCGAACTCCTTGAATGAGCTTGAGTTCTTGATAATCATATCCTTACTTAATTTGACAATCTTAACTTCCTACTGTCTTTTCAAGAACCTTTCAATCTTACCACACTGTGAAGTCTGACCTGTATTGTATAGACCCTTCACTCATCAGTCTTCCTCGTAGCAATGTTTTCTTGGACTTTTCTACTGAACTCTTGTATTAAGTATAAGCTCAAATCTAGTCTTCTTGATTTGAAGATTTTTGTGACAATCTAATAAACTTCTTCAACTTCTTCACCTCACTTAAATTTCTTTATTGCTCTTCAAAACTCTCTCATTGCTGTTGAGTCAAAGCAGATTCATAGCTGACCCTTCAGTGGGTTTTTAGATACTATAAATCTCCAGGAAGGAGATTGTTAATTCCGGACCCCACCCCCCCCACCCCCGCCCCAGAGTAGCTCCTGGATTTGAACTGCCAGAGAGGCACTTCCTTTGGTTTAGCAGCATAACTCCCTACATTCTGTGCTAATAGAATTTCCTTCTCCATTACTTATCACCTACCAATAATTTTTGGGAAATAATGTAATTCTTCATTTATAACTTTATACTAACCATAACTAAGTTGGTATGTGCTCTTCATTTTATGTCCAAATATTATATTAAAGGGGGTTATTTTGTTGTTGTTATATTCACTATTTCATACCTGATGAGCACATCCAAGGTTGTATCTGTTTGTTGAAATATGTCAATTGGTATTCCATAAATACCTGGGGTCTTGTTTTTTGCCAGTTCCTTCAGGGTAGCTTGAACTTCCTCCTTCATCACCATTGCTTCTTGATCATATGTTGTTTCATGAAATTCTTCTATGTCAGTCAACTCATTTTGGTACAGTGACTCTGTGTAATCATTGCATCTTCTCTTAATGCTTCCTGGATCATTCAATATTCTGCCCATACATAGCATCTTTAAAGTATTACAACTCAAAGTTTGGATTTGTTCTTCAGTTCCTTCAGGTTGAGACATGTGAAGCAAGCTCGTCCCTTTTGATTTTCTGACTCTAGATCTTCACACATTTCATTATTATTCTTTGCTTTTTTCTTCCTGATCTACCCTTTAAAATCTTCTGTTCAGCTCCTTAACTTCCCAATTTCTTCCTTTTGCTTTGGCTTCTTGGCATTTTAGTGCAATATTCAGAGTCTGTTCTGACATCCATCTTTGTTTTTCTATTCCTTCTGTCTTTGTAATGACCTTTTGTGCATTCTTC
>NW_006399758.1:32050684-32091647 GCF_000299155.1 Elephantulus edwardii | reverse complement strand
GCTAGATCTTAGCTAAAAACAGAGAGTACCAGAGAAATGATTGTTTGTGTTTCATTGACTATGCAAATGCATTTATTTGACTATGTGGATCACAACAAATTGTAGTTAACATTGAGAAGAATGGGAATCCCAGAACACGTGATTGTGATTATGTGGAACCTATGCTTAGACCAAGAAGCAGTTGTCAGAACAGAGCAAGGAAACACTGAATGGTTCAAAAGTAGGAAGGGAGTGCATCAGGCATGTGTCCTGTCTCCATACTTGATTACTGTATATGTGGAACAGAGCATTCTCAAGGCTGGACTTTATGAAGTCCTGGAATGTAGCATCAGAATTGGAAGAAAATTAACAACCTGTGTTATACAGATGACACAATCTTGGTAGACGAAACTGAGGAGGACCTGATTGTTTGCTGTAGAAGGTCAAAGACTGCAGTCTTCATATGGATTGAAGCTCAACATCAAGAAAGATTCTCACCACTGGGCCAATTAGATGGAGAAGAAATTGACATTGTTAATAATTTCAAGTTGGCACCAGCAATCAGGAATTCAATAGATGAATTGCATTAGGTAAATCTGCTATCTCTCCAGAACTCTCCAGAGCGTTGAAGAGCAATGATGTCAGTTTAAATACTAAGGTGCCCCTTATCTAGGTCATGGTCATCTCAATTACTTGCTATGCATCAGAGAGCTGGATAATAACTAAGGATGATGGAAGAAGAATCAATGCCTTTGAACTGTGGAATTGGAGAAGAGTATTGAACATATTATTGGATGACAAGAGAATAAATTGGTTTGTCCTGGAGAGAGTGACATCATGTTGCTCCTTGGAGGCAAGGATTTTGAAGCTCCATCTGATATATTTTGGGCATGTTTCCAGGAAGAATCAATCCTTGGAGGACATCATACTTGGAAAGGTGGAGAGATAGCACAGGATAGGAAGATTCTAGATGAGATGGATTGACACAGTAACTGGAAAATGGGGGTAGATGTGTCAAAAACATATTGGCTCAGAGCAGATGTATTGTGCATAGGATCACTGTGATAGTCAACTCAATGGCACATAAAAACAACGTATATTCTAGGATTATCTTCCCGTTACGGTTTTTCCTTATTTGATGAATTATTTTTTTACTATTCTTATTTTACTGGTTTTATAGCATAATTAATATACATTGTGTTTAATTTGTATACACTGTTTTACACATTCATAAATACTGTTTTTATAGTTAATTATTATTAAGTGAATGCTTTCTATTAATCTGTCTCATCAAGTTCCCATTGCATCTTGTCTATTTCTTTACTCTCTCATCTTTCTACTAATATCTGGTGTCCTAGTGATTCCCAACCTCTCTCTTTCATTCTTCTCCTCTTCTCTCCCCTCCTCTTTTCAACAGTTACATTGATCCTGCTCCTATTTGCTAAATGCAATAGGCACATTTTCCTTATGTTGATTCTTCCCAGGTTGACATTCCCCAAACCTGGTCTTTTACAGTGTTCATTGTCTATACATTTTATTTCTACTCTCTCTTCAGCCATCCCCACCCCCTAGCTACCCTCCTCTTTTCACTTGTCTATCTTTCTCAGATGAAGAGAGGATATAATCTATCCTCTATGAAGAAGAATGTAACAACACGATGAGAGGAAGAATAATTAATAACTTGCATTATGCAGATTACACAACCTTGCTTGCTGTAAGTGACGAGGACTTGATATACCTGCTGAAGATCAAAGACTACAGCTTTCAATATTGATTATGTCTCAATATAAAGAAAACAAAAATTCTCACTGCTGGACCAAAGGCAATATCATGACAGATGGAGAAGAGATTGAAATTGTCAATGAATGCATCTTACTTGGATCCACAACAAAAATCTTTGGTATCAGCACTCAGGAGATAAAGAAATGCATTGCACTGGGAAAGCCTGCAGTCAAGGACCTCTCCAAATTACTATGGAGCAGTGATGTTAGTTTGAGAACCAATGTGGGCCTGATTCAAGCCATGGTCTTTTAGGTCACTTGCTATGCATCTGAGGACTGAACAAGGATGACAGAAGAAGAACTGATACCTTTGAATTGTTGTGTTGGAGAAGAGTAATAAATATCTCATGGACTTCCAAAAGAACAAATAGGTAAGTCTTGGAAGAAATGTTCCTTGGAAGCAAAGATGATAAAGTTTCATCTCACATACTTTGGACATATTGGTAGGAGAGTTTATTCCTTGGAGAGGGACACCATGCTTGGGAAGGTGAAGAGTCAATGAAAGAGAAGAAAATCTTTAACTACATGGATTGACATAGTGACTACTGCAATGGGTTCATTATGTCAGAGGTGATGAGGATGGTATAGGAGAGGACCGGGTTCAGATCTGTAATTTTCTACTCAACACTTCAAAACAAACCAGCATCTTCCTCAGAGGAAGCTCTGGCAGTATATTCTGTAGGGAGCTGCTAACTCAAAGCAGTTCAAATCCACCATCTGCTCTGCTTCTAAGAAGAAAGATGGAAAATCTCCTTTCCTGTAACTTAAAGTCTCTGAAAATGCCCTAGAGGATCAGCTAAGAGTCATTTCTAACTTGATGGCAATGGGTTTGAATTTTTGAGTTCTCCTCCTCAAGAGCTTTCTTTCCCTTTATTTCTGATCTAGCTTTACTTTCTTCCAAACTTCTATTCCAAGAATAAAGTGCGTATTGAAATTATGCCTCCACAAGAAAGTAAAAGGAATAGAAAATGGTACATGGGATACAGGACCTCGAGGGTCTTTTTGAAAGAGTCAGAAGGAGTTAGAATATCACAATCCTTCATTATCTCAGAGCAGAAAGTAAATAAGGAGCTCGTAGCCCAGCCCCCTGGTGCCTCTAGAGCCACACCAGCAGCAAGATTTGTTTATCCATTGTTGATGGACAGATTTTACTCACAGTTGTGGTATCAAGAGTGGGGCTTATTAGGGGAATAGGTTTTAAAGTAAAAGAGGCAAAGAATATCACACAATATAAGTTTTAGTCCAGCAGTCTAAAGTCAGATTAACAGCAAAACACAGTGCTTTAACTAATAAATGTCCTGGTTTCATTTCAGCAGTCAAATCCAAATCATCCAGCAAAGTTTGCATCAGCAGTTATAAGTCAGTGTTTTCTTCAAGCATTGGCAAGAAAAACAACACTTTTAACCTTTATCTCATGGCTTCTATGATTAGTTCTTTCCACAGTTTCTCCACAGCAGTGCCACAGTCTTTACACCATTATTATCATGGGTTCACCAGAGTATCACTCTCACCAGGGTCTTGCTCCAGTCTACCTCAAATCTTGCTGCTCAGAGTGGGAAGGACTCTCTCTTATCCTAGTTCCATAGCTGTTGATGATTTGCAAGACCATGTGCCTGCAGTTAAGATGGCTGGAGACCTGGGGTGAGGGGTGAGGGGCGCAAAAGTAATGTCTAAAAAAAGTCAACTTTGGGTTAACACTGCAGTTATAAATTAACTTTCAGACTAACCTTCAGAATAATTAGGTCAGATACTGTTAAGTGGAATTTCCAGGATTCAGGGAAACTTATTTCCAATAGAAAGATTTAGAATTTAATTGTTGCACAGAATAATAGCAGTATTTGTTTCCTGTTTACTATGTGCCAACCACCTTCCTTTGTGATATTATCTCATTCATAACAGCCCAAAGAATTAGGACTGTTATGAATACAAATTTCTGATTTATATACTAAATTCCCCATAAAATTGGTAATTAATGTTCATGTTAGTTCAGTTGACTCATTCAGTGAACATGCTAGATACTACATACTCATCCAGGCCCTGGAGCTAAATGATGAATAAGACATTTCTTCTTGGAAGTTCCTAACAAGATTAGCATTATTTAATTACACTGTGAAAAGGCTTGGGAAATAAAGACACAGACTGCAATGAGAGAATATGACAGGGGGATCTAATCAATTGTGTGTGCCTTTCATTTTGATATACTTTTATGGGAATTGGAATATTTGTGCCATTGTCAGATAAGAGTAACATATACTGAGTATGTGAGCTATGCAAAAATTTTATATGAGTCTATGCCTAGGTCAATATCAGAAAGATATTCAACTATGAGTTGCTGAAACAGGAAGACCTGAAGCATCTGCTGCAGAAAGTTAAGGACTGCAGCCTTCAATATGGAATGGAGCTCAACATCAAGAAAACAAAGATTCTCACCACTGGGCTAACTGGCAGCACTGTGATAGAGGGATAAGATATTGAGACTGTCAACAATATCAGCTTGCTCAGGTCCACACTCAACACTCAAGGAACCAACAGCAGCCAGGAAATAAAAAAAAAACGAATTGGATTAGGAAATTTTGCTTTTAGGGAGCACTCCATGGTGCTGAAATGCAAAGATTCCAGTCTAAAGACTAAGGTGCACCTGATCCAGGTCATGGTCTTCTTAATTACTTGGAATACATGAGAGAGCTTCACAATGAATAAAGATGACAGAAGAACTGATACCTTTCAGTTGTGGTGCTGAAGAAGAGTACTGAACATACCATGGACTACTAAGAGAACAAATAGATCTGTTCTGGAGAGGTTAAAACCAACTTCTTCTCTGGAGACAAGGATTTTGAAGTTCTGTCTCGCAGAGCTTCTTGGAGAAGGACATCATGCTTGGAACGGTGGAAAGACAATGCAAGAGAGGAAGATCCTGGATGAAATGGATTGAAACAGCGAGATTGGTGCAGGATGGGACAGAGTACAGAGCTATTGTGCTATTGTAGCCATGAGTCACAGGCTACTCAATGCCACACAACAACAACAACATATACAGAACAATAATACTAGCTTAAATTTATGAGATACTACCAAATGCTAAGAAATACGGTAAATACTAAATAATATAATTTAATAACACTTCAGAAATAAGGAAATGAAATTATTAGAAGTTAAGTAACTGCCTAAGCAAAAACAAGTTGATTGTAAAGATCAGTGATTATGTGGATAAATGAAAGCAACTTCCATAAGTATATACTAACAAATGCTTTAAGAAATTGACAAGTAATGGATTATCCTATGGAATATTTAACATGACTATATATACTATTATATATAACTTTTTACTGGACATAGAATTACAATTAAAGTGAGCTATATAAAATCCTAGGCAAACACAACATTATAGTGTTAACTGATTTCATAACCATGCATTTATTCCCTTTGGTAAGTGATTAAATAAAACACCATACATTTAAATCTTATGGATAGACTTCTATGGGCCTTGTGGTTGCTTGTGGGCTTATATGCTCACTATGACCCAACTGTTTGACTGAACAAGGTCAGGAAAGAGATTCAAACATACTTTTGGACAATTTAATCTAAAATAATTATCTTGTTGAAAATGAAAAAAAAAGATGTGAGTAAAAACGTTCAGTCAGAAAAATAATTTGGATTGTGTTTCATTCACTTTATTTTAATAAATTATCTAAAAAACAGTAAACCTTTATTAATTGGTGCAATGTCAAATCTTCATTTTGAGGAGTCCCTCATTATATACCACAGCCTTAATACTGGGTGCGAAATGACTGACGAATTTAAAATAAAGACCACTTTGGGTCTGCCCTTGTAAAACAGAGGTATTCACTAAGAAAGTGGATTCATCCAAAAGTAGCTGGCAAGAACATGAAATGCTGCAGAGAAACTGCATTAAGTGAGGCATGAAGAGAAGCTATTTTAGCTCTCTTGACTTGAGGGCAGAACACATAAGCATGCAAAAGAATTCTTTGGACTTAGAGATTTTTTAACAATAAGAACTGATGACCAATGTAGGAGAGAAACATGCTCTAACAATTTTTTTAACAGACCAACTTGATCTTTAATTTTTCATAGTCTTCTAATAGATGCATAAACTCCATTTTTCTCTCTCAGCTTCCCTAGCAACTATTTTGATTTTCATGATTCAAATGACTTTCTGAAATGCTGCTGTGAGAAGTAAAAAGGAAGAGGGAATCGTGTTGCTCAATGAATGATTGAAATACTCAAGGAATAGGAGCAAACAAAAGAAAACTGAACTAAGCATTAAATAACCAAACTCTTTATTGAGTTTCTTGTTATTAACCTATATGTGATTTTTTTTCTCCTCAAATGCTGTAGAATTCTGTAAGGTAGAGATCACATCTTTCAATATATTTTAATACATTAGAATATCTAACAAAATGGTATGACAAACATGCATAAGTCTCTTAAAAGTATTTTAAATTTCTTTTATTTTAACTAATGTTTACAGAAAAGTTGGATGTTTAGTCATTCATTGTTGCATGTTTCCCCCCCTCCACCAATTAACCTTTTTCCCTTAAAAAAATTCATTTATTGTTGCATAATTTCCTCCCCCTGACCCCCAAGTCCACTTCACAATGCACCTCTTATTCTGGACTCTTGTCATACAAATAATGCATAGACAAAATCTTGCTTGCAAAAAGTGAGGAGGATTTTAAACACTTGCTGCAAAAGATCAGACCACTACGTTCACTGCATTTTACATTTTAAAAAGAAAACAAAAACCCTCTCCACTGGGCTAATATGTGATGTCAGGATAAATTAAGAAAAGATTGAAATTTAAAAAAAAGAAAAGATTGAAATTGTCAACAATTTCATTTTACTTGGATCCACAATCAACCTCCAACAAAATGTTGTTGTTACGTGCCGTCGAGTCGCTTGTGACTCATAGCGACCCTATGTACAACTCTGCTCTGTCCTGTGCCAATCGCACCGTCTCTGATACACCCACCCCAATTACCCCAGTCACTGAATCAATCCACCTCATAGAGGGCCTTCCTCTTCTGCACTGTCCCTCCACCCTACCAAGCATGATGTCCCTCTCCAAGGACCGGTCCTTCCTTACAACATGTCCAAAGTATGTTAGACGGAGCCTCAGAAACCTTGTCTCCAAGGAGCCAGCCGGTTTAAACCTTTCCAGGATGAATCCGTTTGTTTTCCTAGCAGTCCATGGTACTCTCAATACTCTTCTCCAGCACCAACTCTCAAAGGCATCAATTTTTCTTCTATCCTCCTTAGTCATTGTCCAACTCTCTGATGCATAACAAGTGATTGCAAAGACCATGGCCTGTATCAGACGCACCTTAGTCTCCATAGAGAGACACTATTGCTCTTCGGTACTTTGGAGAGGTTCCTAACAGCAGACTTTCCCATGGCAACACCTGGCTGCTGGTGCCGAGAGTGTTGACTGTGGAGCCAAGCAAACTAAAGCTGTGAACAATCTCAGTCTCTTCACCATCCATCCTGATGCTGTCAATTGGTCCAATGGTGAGAATCTTTGTTTTTTTGGCATTGAGCCTCAATCCATATTGGAGGCTGCAGTCCTTGACCCTCTGCAGCAAGCGCTTCAGGTCCTCCTCAGTTTCAGTAAGCAGGGTTGTGTCATCTGCATATTGCAGATCATTGATAGATCTGCCACCAATCTTGACCCCACATTTCTCCTCATAGAGCCCAGCATAATAGCAGTTAAAAAAAACAAAGACATGTTGCGATGGAAAAATCTGCAGTGAAAGACTTCTCCAAAGTGCTAAATAATAAGAATGCTAGTTTAAAGAGTAAATTGCTCATGAGCCAAGCCAGAGTATTTTCAATTGTTTCCTATGAATAAAAAAGGTAGATAATGAATAAAGATGACAGAAGAAGAATTGATGTTGGAGAAAAGTATCGAATATCCTGTGAACTGCTGAAAGAATAAGTCTGTCTTGGAGGAAGTTCAACCAGCATACCCCTTGGAGGCAAGGGTGGGGTCATTTCATCTCACTTACTTTGGGCATGTTGTCAGTAGGAATGAGTGTCCTTAGAAGAAGACATTACGCTGGGCGTGATGAAGGATCAGAAAAAGGAGAAGACGCTCAACATGATGTATTGACACAGTGCCGTAACAAGAGCTTGAGCACAGCAGTGATTGTGAGGGTGATGCAGATTAGGGCAAGGCTCAGACCTGGTGTTGAAAAGGTCACTGTGAGTCAACTAGAAGGCTACTAACAATAATAAGAGACAGGGGGTGCCAGCCTCTCAGGAAAGGGAATGTCTGAGGGAGTGCTCGTAGGGTAGGTTAAGGGTGTAGAGAAGAGCTCATGTTTATATCACAATTTTGGGAGGGAAAAGTGGAGTTATTTTAGAAAATAAGAGATTATACAAATCCAAAGGCACACAAAGCTAGTCTCCAAGGCGGCCTCTATCCAGGATATCCTCTTAAGCTTTCCTTGTATAAGATGGTGTGTGTGTGTGTGTGTGTGTGTGTGTGTGTGTGTTCTGAGACATCAGAGGGCGTGTGCTACGGCCTCTTCCTCATGGTTTCTCTCTGGAAGTTTCTATAGCATTCACTCTTCTTACCTATGGCATCTGAAATCACACCTTTGGCCACTGAAATAGGAATTGTTAGTAAAGTCAAAGGTCATTAGCAAAGAACACTTGGGGCTGTGTTCTGCCTAGCTGAATGCCAGGCTTCTTGATGTGAACTGTCTTAGGGAAAAATACTTTGCTAGGAAAGAAGGGTAGTTTTATTTAGTACATGATATGTGAGGAGGAAAACAAAATGTGAAAACAGGAAAGTCTGTGATTCACAGCCAACCTAGCTTAAGGTTTTCCTTCATATTTGCTGGAGAGGTTCTCTGTGATGTAAGATTTTATTTATTATGTTATTCAAAAGGAATGAGGTTCAGCTATAGATTTCAGGGTGGAGATACAA
Organism: Elephantulus edwardii; assembly: GCF_000299155.1. Taxonomy (NCBI): domain Eukaryota; kingdom Metazoa; phylum Chordata; class Mammalia; order Macroscelidea; family Macroscelididae; genus Elephantulus; species Elephantulus edwardii. The sequence continues at coordinate 32,082,938 of NW_006399758.1, read as the reverse complement.
ATATCAACAAAAGGTTTACATATAATAAACTGTTCTTTTTAATAGTTCTTCTAGATTAAGAAACCAAAGACTTCAGCCTTATAATGTCTCTTTCTACTAAGAAAACTCTTAGTGTCTTTTTAAAATTCCTTTAAAATATTATTTTGAATAATACTTAACATATCTCTAAGGAGTATGTGCTCACTGGTTTCATTGTTCACCTTTATATGCCCATTACTGTTTGGCTCAGAAGGCAGGAATGGGTAGGATAGAAGAATAGCAGTGAGAATTACAGGGAAGCTGAGTGTGCACTGCAATTAATGTCATAAAGCAAGGTGTCTGTAAATGGCTGAATGGAAAGGCAGTTAGCATTGTAAACCTCTTCTCATATCATAATTGGGAGAAGAGTGAAATAAAAAATAAAAAATTCTTGAATCAAAATACAACATACAAAACCTGTGGGACACAACAAAAGCAATGCCCCAAGGAGAATTCATAACACTAAAAGCACACACCATTAGCGAAGAAAGGAACAAAATCAATAGCTCATATCTGCAACTGAAACAAAAAAAGGAGAAGCATCAAAAAGAGTCCAAAGTCACCAGGAAAAGGAAGTCATAGAGACAAGAGCTGAAGGAAAAGAACTAAAAAACCAGAAGAAAAAAAAGGTGAGAAGCTGGTCGTTTGATATGATAAATAAAATTGCTATACCTCTAGGCAAACTGACAAAGGGTAAAAAGGAGAACAAATCAAGATGAAAAATAAAAAATGAGATGGGACATTATAATGAAATCAACTGAAATAAAAAGAATTATTATTTTTAGGAAAAATTATACTCCAGTTAATTTGAAAAAAATGTTTAAAAATATACTGCTTGCATGAGTTAACACAGAGTTAAAAAATGTGAATAGATCTATAACAAAAGAAAAAATTAAATGTGGGCTAAAATAAAAACAAAAAGAGAAAAAACCCACAAAACCCATAAAAACTACCCCAAAACAAAACAACTACCCATCAGTATCATGAGAGAAAAGGAAAACACACAGAGGCACAAAGGGTTTACAGCCATCAGAAAGAAATATGATTGCATATATAATACTTCATTATTACTAACAACAAACATTAACCCACAAATGAAGATTAGACAAGCAAGATAAACATATAAGGACATATTGCCATACATCGGATTGTCAGATAATAGTTCTAGATGTATATTTATGCATTCTGTAAATATATCTATTTTGAACTAATGAGGAGTAATGTTATATAAATTTCTAATCATAACCAAAATCCCTGAAGGAATGAGTTGCTGCTTGAAGGCCTTCAGAAACCTAGTCATGAAGGATATCAAGGTCAACTGGTATAACATAGTGCACAAAAAATATATTCTATACCCTCTTTTGTTGAGTAGTGACTAGGCTGTTAAAAGTCATTTATGTATTTGTTTTTGGTTTTTTTGGTGGGGGCAGTGGGAAGTCATTTAAGATGCAAATAATGGTCTTGTCTTCTCCTGAACATAGAAGCATGAAGAAACTCAAAGGCACATAGAAAGAATTAGTCCAAAGGATTAATGAACTATATTAGCTTCAGCCTTCACTACCATGTGACCAAAAGAGCTAGAAAGTACCCAGGAACTACAATTGCCACAGTCGAGGGTACTGAACAGAGTGGCAGAAAAATATGAACCAAATTTCATAATTACAAAAAATGGCTAGTGTTACTTAGTAACCTTTTTAAGCCAAGAACTAATTTTACCTCCTTAGATCAACTTTTAGCCAAACATTAGATATGCTTATATACTGAACAATAACAACAGTTAATAAGAACTCAGTGCTTTAAAAAATCAATTATACAAGAGGAAAAGGGCAGCATTTTCCTAGGGAAAGAACTCAGAAGACACAAAGAAACAGGAAAGAATGATAAATAGAAACAAGAATCACAGGAAGGAATTGGGAAGTGATGTTATTGTAGTGCCGGGCCTATAATTAATGTGATAGAAGATCTATATAAATGATTGAATGAAACACTAGTTGTTTGGTAAATGGTCACAGAAATAGAACAGAGAGGGAAACAATAACAAGATCATCTCAGTCATTGTAGAAAAGGCATGATAATACTGTGGTGTTAGCCTAAAAGTTGGCTTTTTTAGCCATTTAGTCTATGATCTCCAGCTACCTTAACTGTAGACACATGGGCTCACAAATCATCAACAGTTGTGGGGATAGGATAAGAGAAAGAGTGCTTTCCATCTGGGCAGCAAGACTTGAAGCAGCAAAACATGAGGCGAGCAAGGCTTGTGATGGCAAGACCCTGGTATGAGTGAGACCCTAGTGGTGGAGAGACAGTGGCATTGCTGTGGAGAAACTGTGACCTGAGGCTTCTTGCATTTTGTGCTGGTCACAGTTCAAGGTTTGGCTGGTCTAGTCGGATATTTGAAGAAGCTGACTTACAAGTGCTCCAGGGCAAACCTTGCTGGATGACTTGGCTTTGACGGCTGAACTGAAACTGGAGCCTGGGCTTAGTAAGGAATTGTGCCTTGGGACTGCTTGCCTAAAACTTGGATTGCACTAGACTGTGTCTTTCTTCTCAGAATTAGCCACAGTTTTTAGCCAAGATCCATCTAACACTAGCTACAATATCCCTAGTACCACATCTCTTCTAAACCCAGCCTGTACTTCTGACAGTTCTCTGTTGATGTACTGTTCCAAAGTACTGAAGAGCAATGATGTCACTCTGGAGACTAAGGTGCACCTGATCCAGGCCATGCTCTTTCCAATCACTTGCTATGCATCAGAGAGCTGGACAATGACTAGGGATGATAGAAGGAGAATTGATTCCTTTGAGCTATGGTGTTGGAGAAGGGTATTGAATATACCATGGACTGCTAAGAGAATGAATAGGTTCATCCTAGAAAGGATTAGGCAAGGAATCTGAAGTGTCATCTGACATACTTTGGACATGTTGCAAGGAGGCACCAGTCCTTGGAGAGGGATATCATGCTTGGGAGGGTGGAGGGACAGTGCAGGAGAGGAAGACCCTCGATAAGATGGATTGATTCAGTGATTGGGGTAATGGGGGGTAGTTGTGTCAGAGACAGTAAGATTGTCACAGGATAGAGCAGGGTTTATGGATGCTGTACATAGGGACACTATGAGTCTCAGGCAATTTTATGGCACATAATAACAATAACAATGAAAATATAGTGTGTACAGTTACAGATATTACCTAGATCCAACCATGTAACTTATAGGGTATATTTACTAGATTTGAAGGCTTGGTATCATAGTTTCATGGACTATCTCAGTCAATTTATACATCATAATTTATAAAGACTGTTTTACACAATTAGGCAAGTATGTGTGAGGTGTTAAAAACCTTCCAGAAGCCATGAAGCTGTCTAAAATGCAAATACAGATCCCTATTACTCTGAGTTAGTGAGGAAGACTTAAGAAGTGATGGCTTCGAATTTGTGGTGTAGGTGAAGATTACCAAATACCCATGGACTTCCAAAAATAACAAGGTTTTCTTGGAGGGAATGCAACTAGGATTCTCCTTACCATACTGGTAAAACATCATCTCACACATTTTATTTTCAGGAGGTATCATCATGGAAAAACTTACCATGTTGGCGAAAAATACAGGGTCATTGAAAAGAGACTGTCAAGGAGGTGGACTGACACAGTGATTGTAAGAAAGAGTGTGAGTCTGGTGGGGACCAGGAGCATGGTGCAGCAGGGTGTAAAGCTTTAATCTAGTGTTGATCGGATTGCTATGAGCAGACAACTCAGAGGAACTTAACAGCACAACAACATCATATAGAACAAAAGAAAATGTTGTTATATACCATCGAACATGTACAATAGCTCTGAAACTCTGAAACCTGCCCTATCCTGAGACAATCTCACTCACTTTGACACAACTAATCCCATTACCCAAGTTACTGTATCAGTTTGTCTTATTTGGGATCTTCCTCTATTGCACTGTCCCTCCACCCCTCCAAGCATGATGTGCTCCTCAAAGGATTAGTCCCTCCTGGCCATGTGGCCGAAGTATGTAAGGACAGAGCTTCAACATCCTAGACTCCAAGGAGAAACTTGATTTCACCCTCTCTAAGACAGACCTGTCTGTTCTGGTCATCCACAGTATGTTCAATATTCTTCTCCAGCACAACTCAAAGGCATCAATTCTTCTGTCATCATTAGTCACTGTCCTGCTTTCTGATGCATAGCAAGTAATTTCAAAGACCATGCCCTGGATCAGGTGAACCTTAATCTCTAGACTGACATCATTACTCCTTAGCATTGAGGTACTAAAAATGAATGAATGAATAAATAAATAAATGAATAAATAAGAGAGAGATTGAGGGATACTAAATGCTCAAAGAACAAACTACATCATAAAAGTAAAGTCCACATGATTCACAGCTTCATCTAACCTGAGACAAAAAGAAATATATTAATTTCTTCTACTGTTGGTTTACAAGTCAAGAAAAATGTGTGTCGGGACTGTATCCTTTCTCTAAACCTGTTCAAGATGTCATGCTGAATGAATAATTTGAAATGGTAGACTTTATGAAGAGGAATGTGGCATCACAATCAGAGGAAGATTCATCAACAGCTTCCATTATTCAGATAATACAACCTACCCTGTTGAAAGTGATGATGACTTGAGACATTTGCTGTAGAAGATCAAGGAGTGCAGCTTTCAATACACATATATCTCACCATCAAGGAAACAAAAATCTTAACTCCTATACCAGGAGTCAACATCATGATTGGTCGAGAAAAGATTAGAATTTTCAACTAATTCATCTTGCAATTAACATCCTTGGTACCAGTAGTCAAGAAATCAGAAGACACATTGCATTGGGAAAAATCTACTGTCATGGATCTCTCCTAAGTGCTAAGGAATAATGGCATTTGTTTAAAGAGTGAGGTGCACTTATTTAAGGCATGATCATTTTAATTACTAGCTAGGCATTTGAAAGTTGGACATCAAATAAGGATGACAGAATTGATGCCTTGAACTGTGTTGGATAAGAGTACTGAGTATGGGGGGAGGGGAGGAAGTGTATCTTGGAGAAAGTGCAGCCAAGTGCTCCTTGTAGCAAGGATGGTAAAGCTTCATTTCACATATTATGGGAATGTTTTAAGTGGGGCGGCAGTCCTTAGAAAAAACCATCATGCTTAGAAAGGTGGAGCTTCAGCAATAGAGAAGAAGACGACTTTCAGGGAGGTCAACTGACACAGTAACAGTGACAATGGGCTCAAGTATATCAGAGATGGCACAGGTTAGGGCAACGTTCAGAAATGTCATGCATTCAAAGGGTCACTAAGAGCTGTTTTTGACTAGACAGCACCTAACAACAACCACCCAAACCACGACTGATTATTTCTGTCAAGGGATCAATGGATGATTCACTTTAAAAGAAGGGGAAATTTATAGATTAAAATTCAAATCTCAATATAAAAGTCTGGATTTACAGGATGAAGAGAGACTAGACAAACTTCTATTGTTCTAAGATATTCTTTGAACTAGGACCTAAAGCCATTCTGTGTGGTCACTTTCATCAAAATAATATACTGAATGGTAAAATTAACAATACTACCTGTGAACACTTTGATCTCTTAAGTTACTAAATATATGAGAGCAAACTGGCAACATTTACCCTAAAACAAAGAAGAAAAGCTAAGGAGGGGAATGACATTCTAGACTAATTAAAAAAAGAGCACAAGCTGTGTTTTCAATTATAAAGATGGTGATACATTATAAAAAAAATGTCAATTTCTTGGAAAAAATTGCATAAAAATTGTAAATGAGAATTTATTTTGCTATGCAAACTATCACCTAAAGCACAACAAAAGAATATAAACAAAAATAAAACCATGCTAATTCTTAGATCTAAATGCCTGAAAATGGTGCGTGCATGTACTTGTTAGCAATAGCATCATGTAAGATAGCACAGAAGTCCACAGCCTCCACTTAGCACATGTATTACGATTCAGGATGATTCCCATCCTTCTTACCCAGTTTGCCTGAAGGGTCTTTGATTTTTTTTTTTTTTAATGTCAGAGAAGCAGACAATGTGAGAGAATTTTGGGAAAGAATGTGAAAAGGGAGAAAAAAGAAGGAAAGAAGCATATAGATTAAAAAAAACTAATTTAGAGATTAAGGAGGAAGAAATTCTGATCTAAAGTATAATGGAAAAAAATAGGGTATAAAACTGAGGTAAACAGACTAGGAAAAGTGAAACTGTGATGCAGTAGAATTAAAATCAACAATAACAAAGATGGGAGCAGGTCTCTAGATTACGACAATACAGATAACCACTGTTTTCTTTATTTGGATTTTATAGAGGACCTAATCCTTTATATACATGCATTAGGTGCATTTATAAGATCCTAAAAACGCTCTGGGAACATTTTCTTTAAGGCTTTATACATTGTAGATAGCAATGTTACTGTAAAAAGGATAATGATATGTTCTGGTTTTGTATACAGCGTTAAATGACGGAAAATATAATCTCATCAGACTATATTTATTTGGGTTAAATAATTGATGTTTAAAATATTTACACATCTACTCACCCAACAGACAGGAAAGGCTCCTTAGATTCAAGTCTGTGGAAAAACATTAAAAATTTATTTTAATATGATATGCGGTAAAAATTGCATTTACATGAATCTGACAAAATTACTACATTTGTTTGGATTAAAATGCATAATTTATCGCCAGTAAAAAGCTATAAAAATATATTAAAGTCTAATCTGGGCTAATTTAAATTCTGATTGGATTAATGCAGAGGCTAATTAAAATGAGAGAACCCTGGAATGGAAATGGAGCATTTAAATGACACATTAAAATAATAATAGGGTTAGCTTAATTTTGATTTCTACTCTTTAAATCTACCTATTTTCATTATTCATGATAAATTGTTTGTCGAAGTTTCAATAAAATAATTATTTGTGGTTGCTAAAAGAGTAAAGAATTTCTCATACATTTGGTTATGTCATAGCTGAGTAATTTATTTCCCAGTAAATACTCTGCAAAAAAAGAGGAGGCAGCATTTACAAGTTGCCCTATCTCTTGGTAGTGGTGGGTGTCAGGCCACAGATTGTTGTTGCTGTTGTTAAAGTGTCAACAACCTGCCTATGACACATAACAACACTATTTCTAGTGGCTCTTAACCCTGCTCTGTCCTGTGCCATCCTCATCATCTCTGACACACTTGAGCCCACCATCACAGTCACTCTGTCAATCCGTCTTGTTGAGGGTCTTCCTTTCCTTTGCTGGCCCTCCCAAGAATGATGTCCAAGGCCTGGCCCTTCCTAAAACATACACAACAAATGTCAGATGCAGTTTCACTATCCTTGCCTCCATGGCACACTGTAGTTGCACCTTTCTGAAGACATTCTTTGTCCTTTGTTCTGTTGGCAGTCCGTGGGTTATTCAGCACTCTTTGCAAACATCACAACTCAAAGGAATTGATTCTTCTTCTCTCACCCTTATTCATTGTCCAACTTTCAGACAATGTTGTCATTAGTTGCTATCAAGTCAACTATGATGAACAGCAACCCTGTGACGGACAGATCTGAACCTTGTCCGATCCTGTACCATCTTCACAATCCTTGCCATGCTCAAGTCCATAGTGGTTGAGACTGTTCTTCTCTTTCTCTGATTCTCTACTTTTTCCAGCATGATGTCTCTCTCCAAGGACTGGCTCATCATGAAAATATGTCCAAAGTAAGTGAGATGAGTTTCACCATCTTTATGTCTAAAGAGCATTCTGGTTATACTTTCTGCAAGACAGATTTGTTGTTCTTTAGGCAGTCTATGGTATATTCAATACTCTCAGCCAACACTACATTAATACTCAAAGATACTAATTTCACAGATCAGGGCTAACCTATTTCCTTTGTAGGGAGCACCAGACGCTGAGTGGTAAGCAATTGTACTGTGAACCCAAAGGCACAAAGATGGACAGTCTCCTCCTGTGATATCTACTGCCTCCGAAAACCTGCTAGAGGGTCTGTTATGGGTCAGTTCCTGATTGATGGTCCTTAGCAACAGCATTTCCTTTGTATGCAGTTCTGATGACTGTCATCCACAGCAAGCTATACTGCTGTCCCTAAGGTCAGGCATCTCCAGTGGTTCAAAGTTACAGGTGATTCTGAGGGAGAAAGGACAGTTTACACCTGTTATGATTTCGAGTCTTCCTCTCCCATCCTCACAAGTATGATTTCCCTCTCCAAGGACTGGTCCTTCCATGCAGCTTGCCCAAAGTATGTCCGATGGAGCTTCAGAATCTTAGTCTCCAAGGAGAAGCCTGGCTTCACACTCTCTAAGACAAGCCTGTTTGTTCTTCTAGAAGTTCATAGTGTATCCAATACTCTTCTCTAGCACCACAGCTTAAAGGCATCATTTCTTCTCTCATCCCTAGTTATTGTCCAGCTTTCTGATGCATAGCAAGTAATTGTGCAGACCGTGGCCTGTATCAGGCGCACCTTGGTCTCCAGACTGGCATTGTTTCTTTCCAGTGAAGAGGTTGCTGACAGCAAACTTTCCCAATGCAATTCATCTTTTTAATACATGTAGGCAAATATTGCAGAAACAAATTTTATCTAAAAACTGATGTTCAAGATTTCTTGAGAAGCTTTCCTGTTTAAATATATTTAATATTTAATTTATTGTTGCTTTCCATAGAATCAGGAGCAACTAATCGCTGACTTTTTAGCATATTTTCAGAGGCAGTAAATCACATGGGAGGAGAATGTCTATCCTCCTGCAGAGCAGCTAGTTGGATTCAAACCATGTGCTTTTGGAATTGCAGTGCACTAGGCCACCAGAGCTCACTAATATCGAAATAGTTACAGGAAAATACCATAAAATTTAATTCTGCATCACTCATTTGCTGAGAATTGACTGACTACCTTTGCTTAACTAAGTGTAAAACTGAAGGATTAGGCCAAGAAATTAAATTTTTATAAAAATCTAAACAATGAAGGCAGTAATTGCTTTTTCCTGGTCTCTCATCCTGTGTGTATAAAAATAGCTCATTAAGAATATGGTTGAATGCATTACTGGGCAGAGCTGACACAAATCTGTGTTACATGCACACTGCTGTTTTAGGTGAGCCACCATAGCCAAGGGTGACTCTCGTAGGGATCAGTACTTTAGCAATGACTCTGGAAGTATCCAGGTGGGCAAGAAGTAGCTCAGACTCCAATATTTTCTGAAACCCAATATTGTTTGATGTTTCAGAGTGACCCTAATAACAATAGACTTTAACCCTGCCCTATCTTGTCCCATCCTTACTGTCTCTGATAAATTCGAGTCCACTTCTGCAATCACCATGTCAATCCTCCTTATCATCAGGGATCTTCCCCTTCTTCACTGATCCTCTACCTTTCCAAGCACAAAATCAATTTCCAAGGAGTAGTCTCTTCTAGCAACCTGTCCAAAGGATGTAAGATGAAGCTTTGTCATCCTTGTCTCCAAGGGACACTCCTATGTAGGTTGTCTTTTCCAAGACATACCTGTTCAGTTTGGGTTGGGTTTTTTGGTTTGTTTTGTTTTACAGTCTTTGGGCAATTCTTTAGGAAATTCAGTACTTTTCTCCAACACTACAGCTCAAAGACATAGACTTTTTTTCTTATGTCATCCTTATTCACTGTCTACCTCTCAGAAGCATAGCAAATATTTTAAAAGGCCATATATGACCCAAATCAGACTCATCTTAGTCTTCAGATTGACATCATTGTTCTTCACTATTTTGGAGACATCTCTGACAATGGCTTGCCCAAAGCAATGTTTCTCCTTATCTCCTGACTGCTGGTGCCAAGGGTTTTAATTATGGATCCAAGTAAGCTTAAAAAATTGATAGTTTCAATCCTTTCTCCATCTATCATATTATCTATTGTCTCCTTCTATCATGATATTGTCATTGTCTATTTTGATGTGACTAAGAGTGTTGTCACTTTTTAAATTTATATTTTTAAGGAAAGTTTACAAAAAACTTGGATTCCCATTCACTCTTTACTGCAATTTACCTCCCTATCTGCCTCAGTTTGCTTTTCTCTTTTACAAGATTCTTTCATTGTTGCACAATTTCCTCCCTCTCCACCCCCCAAGTCCACTTTGCTATGCACCTCTTACTCTGTACTGTTTTCATGCAAATAAAGTACTCAAGAGCAATGGTGTCTCTCTGGAGACTAAGGTGCACATGATACAGGCCATAGTCTTTGCAATCACTTGTTATGCATCAGAGAGCTGGACAATGACTAGGAAGGACAGAAGGAGAATTGACGCCTTTGAGCTGTGGTGCTGGAGAAGAGTATTGAATGTACCATGGACTGCCAAGAAAACAAACAGATTCATCCTAGAGAGGGCTAAACCAGGCCACTCCTTGCAGGCAAAGATTCTGGGGCTTCGTCTGACATACTTCGGACATGTTGCAAGGAGAGACAGGTCTTTAGAGAGGGCCATCATGCTGGGTAGAGTAGAGGGACAGCACAGGAAGGGAAGACCCTCTATGAGGTGGATTGATTCAGTGACTGGAGTAATCGGGCTGGGTGTGTCAAAGGCAATGCGATTGGCACAGGATAGAGCAGGGTTTAGGGCTGTTGTACATAGGGCGGCACATAGCAACAACAACAATACCTAATCATATATTTCTTTGAGACAGTCTCTTCATGGGTATTAATTAGCACTGATGCCCATCGTGGTTAATAATACTCCCTAAACTGAGCAAAAATTAAAGAGTATTATCCATTGCTACTTTAAGTCACTAACCACAGTCCTAGAAACCAGATAACCCACATCTTTTTCTATGGTAAATAGAGGAGGAAATCTTCATGAGGAGTCATCACCAGGCCCTCCTATCCCATGCTTCATTTTTTACCATCAATAATACACAAAACATCATCAGCAACTCAAGGGAGGAATTTCAGATTATGTATTTAGGGCAACCAGCACAGTTGCTGGTGTAGTGGAAATGTGATGTCCACGACGATGCCTAAGAGAGACTGTTAACACTAATAGCTGCAATTGCTTAGATACGTGGAAAGCTCTTTTAAGTAATTTTAGTCCTGAAAATTGAAATAAAACATGATAGAAAGAAAAAAAAAAAGAAACTTCTAGGAGAAACATCCCTTTGGAGAAAAGTGTTTATCCATTTACTCCTTAGAAACAGATTATTGCATTGGAACATGCCCCGAGAGAACCTTTTTGAGACAAAAAAGGCGGAAAAAAAGTAATTGTTTGTGAAGAAAAAGATTGATTTTTATCTTTCTTAAGATTTACTTTTCACACGAGATAGGTCGTGAATTCAATAATACTCCTTATAGGACTTGTTAAAAAAAGAAAATCAGCTATGGTTAAAATAAACAAACCACAGCCTTTAGGAAAACAAAGCACAATCGAAAAATAGAACAGAATAATGAACGAAGATCAATATTTAGGGCTGTAGAAGTTTTAATGTTTTCATAAAAAATACTTAACAATTACTAAAGGCTAGGGATAATTCAAATACTTTATAAATATTGATCTATTTAAACATCATGATACCACTGTAGGTGGTGGTTATTGATGTTAATTCAGGCCAGTTCCAACTCATAGCAATCCTATGTAGAATAAATATCCTCTCAGAGGATCCTGCACCATCCTCATCACATTCTCTACAGTCCTGACTCTATCAGCTAATCTTATGGAGGGTCTTCTCTCCTTTTTTTCCTCACTGGCAAGACATATTTGTTTGTTCATTTGGCAGTCCACGGAATAGTCAGCATTCTTCTTATCCTTGTTTTAAAGATGAGGAAATGGATAGTGTTAAGATTAATGCTTGCTCTATGACAACTTGGACCACAATTCTCTGTATTATGTATACAAAGTTTCTAGCAAAGCATATGTCTGCTTGATTCTGCATTTGACTTGCTATCTTCAGACCTCTATGTAATCTGATGTATGCCAATAGTTTACTACTTGACCTTCAAATCTTGAGATCTAACAGCTTCAGAAACCCTGTGAGCCAGAAATCTTTATCTGACATGATGATTTTGGGTGCATCACCCCCTGCAAACTCCCTGCCAGTGCTGTGATACTTTGGCTAGGACCTCCGAAGATGCTCTCAAAAGTGCGGGATGAGATGAAAGGAATCTAAAGCTAGATTAGTTTGATTTTATTGACTTAGGTCTACTAGGTCAGCAAAAGGGAGATCTTCAAGGAGGTAGGGGACACAGTAATGCAAAAATGGGCTCAGGTGTAGCAGAGATAGTGAGGATGGCATGGAATTGGAAAAAGTTCCGATCTGTTGTTCATAGTGTTGTTATGAGTCATAGTGAACTCTATAGCAACTAACTGCAACAAAGACATTTTCTTCCTTCTGTATTTATGGAAGAATCACAGAGAGTAGTGCTCTCAATTTCATTAAAGACTTAAAGTATTTAGAGGTAATGATCCCCACAATATCAATATTAACTTGTCTATTTCTGATCCAGGAAGTATTAACAGAAGATGGAAAGAATATACTGAGTCACTGTATTGAAAGGAATTGGCAGACACAGAAGAATTTCATGAAACAACATATGAGCAAGAGCCTATGTTGACGAAAGAAGTTCAGGCTGCTTTGAAGGAAATGGCAAAAAATAAGGCTTCAGGAATAGATGGTATACTAATTGACATATTTCAGCTAACAGATGCTGCCCTGGATGTGCTCACCAAGTTGTGCCAAGAAATCTGGAGAAAAACCACTTGGCCAACTGACTGGAAGAGATCGATATTTGTTCCCATCCCAAAGAAAGGTGACCCAACAGAGTGTGGAAACAATAGAACAATCCCATTGATTGCACATGCAAGCAAGATTTTGCCGAAGATTATCCAAAAACGACTGGAATAGCACATCAGCAGAGAGCTGCCAGAAGTCCAGGCTGGGTTTAGAAGGGGTCGTGGTACTAGGGATATTGTAGCTGATGTTAGAAGGGTCTTAGCTGAAAGCAGGGAATACCAGAGGAATGTCTATCTGTGTTTCATTGACTATGCAAAGGCGTTTGATCATTGCAAACTGTGGTTGACTCTGAGAAGAATGGGAATCCCAGAACACTTGATCATGCTAATACGAAACCTATACTTGGACCAAGAGGCAGTCATCAGAACAGAGCAAGGGAAGACTGCATGGTTCAAAATTGGGATTGGCGTACACCAGGGATGAGTCCTATCTCCATACCTTTTCAACCTGTATGCAGAACAGATTATGTGGGAGGCTGGGCTCTATGAGGAGAAATGTGGGGTCAAGATTGGTGGAAGGTCTATCAACAATCTGTGTTATGCGGATGACATAACCCTGCTTGCTGAAACTGAGGAGGACCTGAAGCGCTTGCTGCAGAGGGTCAAGGACTGCAGCCTCCAATATGGATTGAGGCTCGATGTCAAGAAGACAAAGATTCTCACCACTGGGCCAATTGGCAGCATCAGGATGGATGGTGAAGAGATTGAGATTGTTCACGGCCTTAGTTTGCTTGGCTCCACAGTCAACACTCTCGGCACCAGCATCCAGGAAATTAAAAGACTTATTGCCATGGGAAAGTCTGCTGTTAGGGACCTCTCCAAAGTACTGAAGAGCAAAGGTGTCTCTCTGGAGACTAAGGAGTGTCTGATACAGGCGATAGTCTTTGCTATCACTTGTTATGCATCAGAGAGTTGACAATGACTAAGGAGGATAGAAGGAGAATTGATGCCTTTGAGCTGTGGTGCTAGAGAAGAATATTAAAAGTACCATGGACTGCTAGAAAAACAAACAGATTCATCCCGGAAAGGGTTAAACTGGCAAGGATTCTGAGGCTCCGTCTAACATACTTTGGATGTGTTGTAAGGAGAGACCAGTCCTTGGAGAGGGACATCATACTTGGTAGGGTGGAGGGACAGCACAGGAGGGAGAGGCCCTCTATGAGGTGGACTGATTCAGTGACTGGGGTAATTGGGATGCGAGTGTCAGAGACAGTGCAATTGGCACAGGACAGAGCTGAGTTTAGGGCTGTTGTACATAGGGTGGCTATGAGTCGCAAGCGACTTAATGGCACATAACAACAACATTTTTGTTAAAACAGATAGGTCTCGGAGAGTACAGCCGACTATTTTATACTTAACCAAGTGGTAACCACAGTTGCAGCTACTGTTCTAGATGGAATATCATTACTTAAGCAAATTAAAACATCTCATGGTAGCTAGTATACAGCTATCGATGTGGTCAATGCCTTTTTCTCCACATCTGTTTTCAAGATGAGCCAGAAGTTTTCTTTTAGCTGGCAAAGCTAGCAATGCATTCAGACTGTCAAACCTCAGAATATGCAAGTTCTCCTTAGTTTAGAATTTAGTCAGCAGAGACTTTGATTGCTTTTACTTTCTACAAGAACCATACGGGTCTATATGTTGACCACATTATGCAATATATACTTATTAAGGAAGATGTATTGATGACCTTAAATATATTGATGAGAAATTTACATGGTAGAGGAGGGAAAAGGAATCAGACAAAAATTCAGGAGATTTCCACAGCAATGACATTTCTGTGGCTTATGTGGTTGTTCAGTGCTATTGTTTGTTTTGTTCCATCATGTCAAAACTGACTGAGGGCTGACCTTTCAATGGGTTTTCAGAGGTAGTAAATCACACAGGAGGAGAGTGTCCATTTAGCTCCCATAAAGTAGCTGATAGTTTTGAACTGCATGTTTGAATTGACAGTGCAACTCCTTACCATTAAGCCACCAGAGCTCCCTCCAGTGGTATGGAGTATGCCAAGAAATTCCTTAAAAATTAAAGGGTACAGTGTTGGATCTAACCTTTACTATGACTGAAAAGGGACCTGGTGGGCCTCTTTGGCTTTTGGAGGCAACATATTCCTTGTTTAGGTATATTGCTGTGATCTATGATATTTTCATTTGCTCCCTATACATATGAAATTTCGATAATGGATAAGGAAGACTGAAAAAAAGGACCTGTGTCTTTGAATTGCACAGGAGATGAGTATTGAATATATTGTGGACCGCAGAAGTACAATGAGAGTGTTCATTGGGGCAAAGATAGTGAAATTTCCTATCAAATACTTTAGGCATGTTGTTAGGAGGGTCCAGTACTTGAGAAAAAAGGAATCATGCAGGAAAAGGCAGAGTCAAAGAGGGCAAGAGACTCAACAAGATGGATTGACACAATGATGCCAAGAATGGGCTTGCACATGATGGAGATTGTGATGATGTAGTGTCACAATGAGCCCTAATTGGCTGGCTCAGAACAGTAACAACTCTGGTATTTCTATCAAGTGACTTAAAAACAACTTTTTAAAGTGGGACCTGGGACAAGAGAAAAGTCTGCAACAAGTTTAGGCTTCCATATAAGTTGCTATACTAGACAGGGTATATCATCCTTTTGAGTCAATGGTACTTGAAGAAGTGGCAGATAAAAATAAAGTTTGAGTTTGAGGTATTTGGCAAGCTTCTACTGGTAAATCACAGCACAAATGCATTGACAGATTTTGGTTCAAAGCCCTTCCATCCTCTGGAAACAACCATTCTCCTCTGAGAAGGAACTTTGGGGCCTTAGTGGACTGAATACTTAACCAAGCACAGTCTACCAAGTAATTATGTGGTCTCAACTAACCATTATGATTTAGGTGTCGTCTGACATATGGAGCCATAAATAGTTGGACTTGTAAAATACACATTAAATATAATAGATCAAATGGTGTTTCCCCAAAATACACATATATATTGAGATCTCTCATAATCTGATAAAACAAATAGTTGTAGGAGATTTAGGATAGAATGTCAGGGGAGTGTGGTCCATAGTTTTTTTTTTCTTATTGTTGTTATGTGCCGTTGAGTAGTTTGTGATTAATAGAGAACCCTGCTCTATCTTGAGCCAATTTCATTGTCTCTGATACACCTACCCCCATTACCCCAATCACTGATCCAATCCATCTTATTCAAGGTCTTCCTCTCTGTGCTGCCCCTCTACCCTTTCAAGCATAATGTTCTTCTCCAAGGACTGGTCTCTCCTGGAAACATGCTTAAAGTATGTGAGACTGAGTTTCAAAATCCCTGCTTCCCAGGAGCAGTTTTGTTTCACCCTCTCACGGACAGATTTGTTTGTTCTTTAAGCAGTCCATGAGAAGAGTTCAATACTCTTCTCTAACACCACTGCCCAAAGGCATCAATTCTTCTTCTACCATGCTTAGATGAAATGTTATAATTAAAAACAAAACAAAAACTTTGAGTCCCCTGTTCTTTATTCTTGTAC
The DNA here is from genome assembly GCF_000299155.1 of Elephantulus edwardii. Taxonomy (NCBI): domain Eukaryota; kingdom Metazoa; phylum Chordata; class Mammalia; order Macroscelidea; family Macroscelididae; genus Elephantulus; species Elephantulus edwardii. The sequence continues at coordinate 32,066,675 of NW_006399758.1, read as the reverse complement.
TAATGGGGAGTTAATATAGAAAGGTAATTAGATTGGAAACTGGCTGATGTCTTCTTTACTTAGTAATAAGCCCATTAGAATATTTTGGAGAAGATTTGCCATAGTTAGCAGATTTACATATGAACTAAGTACTCACTTGAGACTATGAGGCTAGAGTGTAAAATCACAGGAAATAGAATGAGAGCAGCCAGAAAAATGGGTAGAATAAGAAGAAAACACAATGTATGGAAATGATATTATGAAGCCAATATGAATGAAGGAAAATGTATATGAATTTTGTATGTAGACCAATATAAAAAAAAGAAAAAAATAAAGAATATCTGGGATCGCCAATAGGCCTCAGGTGTGTAGAAGCAGCAAAAGCTAGAAAGAGCCAGGAGAACCACTTAACATTTGTCCTGACATATACTGGGCACATGATGCAGCTTATACTTCATTAAGAGTTAAGAAAGTAAGCAAACTTGCACCTAGATCTTTGGCTCCAGTCTTAGACCCTGGATGAGATGGATTGATACATTAACTGGGGCAATGAGGTTGGTGTGTTGGAATTAGTGAGACTGGCTCAGGACAGGGCAGAGTTCAGAGCTGTTGTACATAGGGTCACAGGCAACTTGACACCACAAAACAACAACAGGATGAAAGTGAATTAGGAGGAGAAATTTCCTTTCTCTAAGTGGCTCAAGTCTATTTAAGCTAGGAATGGAGAGGAACTGAGGGAAGTCATCATTTTTAGATATAACTGGATTAGAGCTGATTTACAGGCCAAAGACAGTATCAAAAATCTGTTGTTATGCACTGTCAAGTCAACTGTTGCTGTCCATTCACTGGCAACAAACAGCAACACCCTGATGGGGGTAAGCAGGACAGAGACATACCACTCTGGGAGACGATCAGAGAGAGAGTCAATCCAGCCCAATTTTATTGGGGGCTGCAGCACACTTATATACAATCAAATAAACAGGAAGACCAGATAGGGAGGGCTTACAGATGTGGGACATGTGGAATCGTTAGGAGAACCTCAGCCTTGTGTGGACCACTCCCAGTTCAACAGAAACGACAGGCGTCTTCCCAGGGGGCGAGCTTTGTCAAGCCGGTATAGCCAAACACAAGGGAGCTTTCTCTGCCCCCTATTAAAGGTCGTTGGGAGGTTTGCACTTATCTGGAGCTAGGCTAACTGTCCTGGCCCGAGGCTCTCCCTTCCTCCCCAACATTACCCAACAGTCAGCTAAGACTGATAGTAACCTTACAAACAATAGCCCTCTGAGTCTTACCTTATCCTAAGCCAAGCTCACCATCTCTGACACACCTGAGCCCATTGCCACAAACATTGTGTTAATCATCTCTTACAGGAGGTCTTGCTCTCCAGTGCTGACCCTTTACCACTTCAAACTTGAACAAAATCTAATGATTTTTTTAAAAAAACACAAATCATTCCACAGTTCTTTAATATATGAATTAATGAATGAATAAAAATTGAATTTGCCAATTATGAATAAATGGATTAATTTAGGAATGGAAAACTCAAAATTCATTCATGTCCAATAGGCACCAACCCATAGCCGATGCTGCAGTGGACTTTTGGAAGCTGTCAGTCACACGAGAGGAGACCATTGACCTTTCTTCCACAGAACTGCTGGTGGTTTCAGACTGTCGGAGGGGTATGGCCTTTGGATCGATCAGCAGCACAACTCCCTCTTTCCACTTTTTTTGCATCATCTTACGTTTTTATTTATCTTTTTTTAAAAGAAAGCTGTAGTGGCTTGTTGAATGGCTCTTTGGGAGAAAGACAGAGAATCTCCTCTCATCTGTGAAATCCCAGCAAGTTTCCAAAGGCAGATTGCTCTTCTTTTCCTCACAGTGCAGCTGGTGGATTTGAACCACATGTCTTTGAGGTTGTGGTGCAGCTTCTTACCACTAGGCCACCACCAGAGCTCTCTCTTAACTGCTAACTACATAACTGTGGTTGGGTACCATCGAGTTGGAACTGATCCACAGCTGACCCTTCAGTGGATATTCAGAGGCAGTAATCACACAAGAGGACATTTGCTCATCCTTTTCCCGTGGAACAACTGGCAATTTGAACTGTGTACCTTTGGAACTGCAGTGCAGATTACTACCCCTTGGCCACTAGAGCTCCTGTCACTACTGCTCTATAAATTAGTTGTTATCAACTTGATCTAACACATGGCAACTCCACGTTTGTCACTGTAGAATTATGCTTCACTGGGTTTTCCAGGTTGTGTTTCAGAGCAAGTTGACAAGCCTTTCTTCCAAGGTACCTCTGGCTGTACTTGAATTTGCAGCCTTTTGGATGGCAGCTGAGCCTGTTAACTATTTGCACCATTATTTACACAACGGCTCTATATTGTAAGAAAAGGTAAGGAACACAATAATTCTTACAGTAGGACAGAACTCTGGTCATCCTGTCCTTGCAGGGGCAGTGATGGTGGTCCCGGACATTGGGAGCTAACATTTGACGAACTACTTGATTGTTATTTATAAAATAATAAGTCATGCTACTTTGCATATAGTATCTTTCTTGAGAATTACAGGAAGCTAATTTTAATACTAAAAAATTATGTTTACATTTTATCATTAATCATAGGTATTATAAACACATCTGCTTGACATTTTTATCATTCTAAGGCCTTTTTATTTAAACAGGACATTCTTCCCCCACATGTGTGATTAAAAGTGACAGAAGATCATGTCTCTGATTAAAGACAAGCGCTTATAGAATGATTCTTAGATGTCTTCCTCTGTGAACACTTTGCATCTTAAAATAGAACACTATTCTACAGTATTTATGAAAAGTCCCTTATTGTTAAAAGAGGAAAAAGCCCAATAAAAACCAAAATAAGAATCTGGGTTTTTTCCATGTAAGCTATGGGTTAGTCCTGGTCTAACAGTACATAACAACAACTAATGGTCAGCAAATACTAGCTAGAAACTACCAACTTGTTCATCCCAAACTAATCTTCCAGCTTTAAGATAAAGGTCAAGTAACTCAATTTTTCTCTGCCACAGTTTTCTTGTGTATAAAATTGTTACACAAGAATTTATCTAATAAAAAAAGAATGTATCCAATTGATAAAATAGATAATAGTTCTAACTCCATAGGACAATAGATAATAGTTCTAACATCACAGGACCATAGATAATAATTTTGACTTCACTGGAAGGCAGTGAAAATTAAGTGTACTCAAATGTTTAAAATAGTGTATGTCAAATTCCAAACTGTTTTTTCTTGCCGTAGAAGGGAAATGAAATATTCATTATTACCTCTAATACATGTTCGATACTTAGATACAGATTCCATCACAGACTTTACACTACTTCACTCTTTTCTTGCGACCTTGAACAATTTCTGCAAACACGTATTTGAACAGCATTCTTCTTTCTTTTGCTAGTCTGGTGGCAGACATAGGTTAATTACAGCCCTCTTCCACTCCAGGGCCTGAATAGGTTTTAGAATTCTTGTCAACACTTTGTTCCTAGCAGCCACCATCAATTAGTCAGAGCTGACATGAAAGTTAAAACTTAGTTGACCTCTCAGCTCTAGAGTATACAGGCTTTTAAGGAAATGATTGTTCTCCACTCTGAGCTACTTCAGATTATCCCATTACAGCCTCACCACCAAAGCCTCTCTGTGCAACATTTTCAGTATAGTTGAAAAAAAACAAACCCAAACAAAATCCAAACCACTTCCAAAAAAAAAAACAAAACCCACCAAAACCCCAAAGCAAATAAAAAGTCTTGCTATCCCGTCGATTGCAACTCATGGGAGTCAAAGTGTTGCTAGAACACCACAGAAGGCTATCTTGTGTAAACATCACAACTCTACACTTTGTGCTGCAAACCCAGAGGTGGCACCTCACTGGTGGTGGTTCGAACCCACCAGCAGTTCTGCTGGAGAAAGAGGGATAATCTCCTCCCAGGTAATTTACAGCCTCGAATGTGAGAGGCTGGTACCTCTGCAGGCCAGTGTTCCTCCAAGCTGCTCTCCAAAGAAGTCTGTCTTCCTTACAGGTGCATCTTCTACATATCCAGGCCCTGTCCAACCGTCACAGAACCCTGGGCTTGCTTCCTTTTTCTCTGCAGATGATTTCACTCTCGCCATGTGTCATCAAGCTGGAACCAAGCCATAGCTGATGCTCCAGTGGGTTTTCATTGCAAAGGAAGAGACAGCCCATTTTTCTCCTTTGGAGCAGTTATTGGATTTAAACTACATGTTGGCAGTGTAACTCCTAACCAAGGATGGGCAATCTCCTCCCAAGCTACTTACTGCCTCTGAAAACTCAGTGGAGGGTCAGCTCTGGGTCAGTTCAGACTCGACAGCACACCACAAACCACCAGACTTCCCTGAATAGCCTCATACTCATCGGGTTTCTTCTCTCCCACAGTGGGATTTCCCAACAATGGACTTAATTTTTCCTGGCATAAAATCTCAGTTTATACCCTTTATTCTAGGAGATTTCTTTTTTGAAGCACTTTCATGCCCGATTGAAATATCTGCTTAGGGCTATCATTAGGCGCCCTGGTACGTTCCATTTGCAGTTACCCTCTTCTGCACTGCTAACTGTAGAGACAAGTTACTGGATGGCTGTAGTATCAACCACGGATCACAGTGCCAATTTTGACACTCATGGTCATGGCTTTTGCCACATTGAAAATTGAGGCTCTGGGGCTCAATTCCCTTGGACAGTAAGTAATGTTCTTTTATAACATTAATGGGAGGCTTGAACTGCAGCAAGGGGTATGGATGTGTAGTGCAAAGTAGGATCTTATGGGAGGGGGGAAGAACAAGGGGGAAGGGGAGAATGAGGAGAGAGAAGGGGGAGAGGAAGAGAGAGAGAATAAACCACAAGTGATTGTCCAGAAAGACCTGGATTAAACCCTTCCAGTTTTGGGGATGGCATGGAGCACTAGGTATTTGGCCAAGGTAGAGTGCAGGGTGTCATTCTTATCCCATTATGAATCCAAGTTTAAACTGACTGCCACACACACTGGAAGCAATTGCACACAACTCTCTGGATGTTTCCATTAAATAAAGAAAAAATGATTTTTCTAAAAAGAAGTAACTTTCAAAGTCAATTATTTTCATGTGAAAAGATTTTGCTCATCTGCGTTCCAAACCTATGCAATGAAAGGAAGTACATTTATGAAAAGCCAGCAAGCAGCTATTCAGCTGTCTCTTCCAGTTGTTTTATTTAGTTGGATGCTAACGACTGTTAAGTCCTGCAGAGAACTGCACGTCTGCCAAGAGTGCAGGCTGGGAAGGAGGCAATCAAGCACAGAGTTACCCAGTTGAAGACCTCAATCTTCGGGAACTGTTCCTTGCATAATTCTGATGCCATTTATCTTCTTTCTCCATTTTAAGATGAAGATATCAGAGTTAAATGTCATTCTGTACAGAGTGTGATTGCCAGTCATAACCAGCTTGCACAGGATTTGTGATGCTGTCATAATGTACATGTTCTCAGGGTAGTCTCAGCTGGTTAGAGGATTGTTGTTGTTAATTTACTGTTCACTCGGAACCTACTGTGGGTCATTAGAGGCAGTAAATCATGTGGGAGGTGATTTCCCATCTTCCAGGGAGGAGTTGGGTGATTTGAACCACGTAGTTTTGGGTTGGCAGTAACTTCCAACTCTCCATATCTTAGCTCCACCTCACTTACATTCTACAATCTTCATATGTGTCCAAATCATAATGCTCTCCAGGTACAGAGTTCAACCTTATGTTTTCCTCAGATTTCTTTTAGTAAAATTCTTGAAATTAATTTAGCTGCTGTCTGGTACAACCTTGGAAAGAAGTGGAAAACCTCACTTCTTTTTACCTGCTTTGCTTATCTATTTTACTGTCCTATTCCCAGTGACAAATTGACAAATGAATCTCCTGTCTGATTGTCTGTCTTGGTACTTTCAGGCTTTCACAGACTTGGCTTTATTATTGTGGTGATCTGAAAAGACTCAGTTGTGACTCTTAATTTAAGAATCCAGTGACCTTTACTGCCTTTTGATGATGGAATTTTGAGAACTCATCCTCTGCCTGGATGATTCACTATTATCTATTTCTGAATTTTGGTGAAATCCACCAGACTACAATATTAGCTTCGTGACAGTGTCCCTTCAACCCTACTTCTATGGTTGTTTTCCAAATGACTAGGTTTATAATTTGAGGTCTCAGTTCCTCCTGGGCTGAATTAATCTACCGGATTGAGCCGTGACCCCAAACCCGACAGACAAAAAGTCTTATTTGTTCTTGTCAAAGTCTCCAATAATGTCTAAAATACTGAGTCTAAGTAGTTAACTTGAAATAGAAGAGCCTTTCACATAACTGATTACTTTTACTGGAAATACAGGAGATCTGGTCACATAGTGTGTAGCTAATCATAAGGTCAGCAGTTCAAATCCATCAGTTGTTTGGAGGAGAAAAAAACTGGGCAGCCTCCTCTTTTAAAGATATATAATCTTAGGAATCTGATGGAGGGTAACTGTATGTTGAAATTGTCTTGAGAGCAGTGAGCTTGGGTTGGGTTTCTAGGAAATATTGTAACTTAGTTTCATAGAACTCAGTTTAAATATTTCAGTGGTTGTTTTCTCTCAGTGTCCATTGCTTGTTCTTGACATCAAATATCATAGTGTTCTGGAACTCAATCCTTAGAATTCTTCTCTGTCTTTGCTCTTTCACTTCATGTTGTTATTCAGCCCTGTGGATTTAAATACCATCTATATACTTTTGATGACAAATACATGTTGTTACTGTGTGCCTTCAAATCACAACTAACCCATAGTTGATCTTCTATTGGGTTTTCAGAGGCAGTAAATTTCACAGGAGGAGACTGCCCATGATCCCATGGAGCAGCTGGTGGTTTTGAACTGTGTGCCTTTGGAATTGCAGTGCAGCTTCTTATCTATAGGCCACTGGAGCATATATCCAGGTAAATCTATACCCTGCGCTCCAGAATTGTATATTCAACTGGCTACTTGACATCTTCGTTTAGATTTCAAATAGTCACCTCAAGTTTAAATTTGTTAAAAAATGGAATTTCTATTTTTACAACTCACCTTGGCCTTCTGTAACAACTCCCCATTTAATTTCAGTTTAATATGCTAAATTCCTCAGTTTAAAAACCCTTGACTATATGAGCCTAGTCATTTTCAATTCTTTCTATCCATACATTAAGATGTAGGACTATGCTGTCCAGTATTTAATATAGGGATGGTCTTATGATTTGCTTTCATACAAGGACATGGGAGAAATAACACTCTCAAATAGCCAGGGTTTCAAAGGCAATGACTTCTTCTCTTTTGAAGTTAGTCACCATGCAAAGAAGTGAGTCATTCTGACTACCTTGAGGCTAACATGCTATGATGCATGTTGTATTAACTATATGGGAACATCAACTGTAGAAAGCTGCTGATGATGTCTGAGCTTCCATTTACTTTCCAGACACATGAATGCATAAAACATTATAGGCCCAAATGGAGTAAAAATGCTCAGCGGAATTGAACTTAGATGACTGAATCATGAGAAACAATACATTGCTTTTATATTCCCTAAAGCTAGAGCTGTAGACCTGGTTTCTTACACTAAATATATAATAGATACAACATCTTTGATTTCTTTCTTTCTTTCAAAGTGTATGCCCAAATCTGTAACTGTGTGAGCTTTACCTGCAAAATATATCTATAACATAATCACTTATTCCCACTACAACTCCTCTTACCTTACTCCCACTACAACTCCTCTTACTTTACTTGAGTCACTATAATGCCTTGCCTGATTTCCCATGTTTCTCTAGACTCTGAAATATTTTGTCTCAACATGAAGCTAACATGGCCTTTCAAAACTTAAGCCAGTTCTGCTCACAATTTTCCAATGGCTTTCCATTTCACTTAGCATAAATTCAAAGCATTTCAATGACCCACTCGGCGTTATATGATCTGATCTCCCCTAGGACACCCTTCTCTCTTTCTTTTTTCCATTATCTCTTACCTCCTCCCTTGCTTTGCTTGATTCTGTTCCAGAAACACTTGGTTTTTCTTAAATATATTGGATTGGTTTCTGTTTTAGGGCTTTCACCCTCTTTAAATCTTCTGCCCAGTGACCTTTGGTGGTGGAGTGGGTACGGACTTGCTTTGCTAACCTAAAGGGAAATTGTTCTAATCCACGAGCTATTCCAAAAGGGAAAGATGGGGAGGACATTATGCTGAGTGAAATATCTCAGTCACAAAAGGACAAATACTGCAGAGCACCACTGTTATAAAGCAGGACTGACACGGTGGCTGGGAAGAGAATAGAATAAGAGAAGACAGAGAATGATCACTGCATTGGAACAGATGTAGGAAAGAACTGTTTAAAAGGAATATATATGATTAGGTATTATCCATATAACAACAACCCAGAATAAGAGGCAAGTTGCAAAGAAGACTGAGGGGAGGAAGGGGAGATAATTGTGCAACAATGAATGAATATTTTTTTTAAAAGTGAGCTGGGGAGGATGAAGAGATGGAGAAGGGCGGAATGTGCAACAATGAATGAATGAAAATCCAACTTTTCTGTAAACTTTCGTTAAAATCACAATTGTGTTGTTTTTGTCATTGTTGTTGTTAAGTGCCATTAAGTCGTAGACAACTCATAGTGACCCTATGAACAAAAGACCTGAACACTTGTATAACTGTCATCATTTCTCCAAGTTCATAGGGTTTCCAGAGGCAAGCTATTTTGGAAATGGATGCCACTCCTACTTTCAAGCTTGTTTTAATCAGGGAGCTTCACTAAACACTGTCCACCATGGGTAACCATTTTTGCATTTGAAATATCAGTGTCACAATGTTCAGCAACACAGCTACCATGAGTTACCTCTGTACAGCACATGGACGGACCAGTGCTATACCACTTAGAAGAATGTTTGATAAAAAACAATTAAAACCAGGCCTGAGGGCTGCAGATTAAAATCACCCACCTTTGGCTTGGCTGCATCGCTTTCTGTTGACTAGGCCAACTGAGAGCTACGAATGTACTCTAAGGAAATGAGAACTGAGACATGAATGGAGATACGTACACATATGTTCATTGCAGTGTTATTCACAATAGCAAGAAAATGGAATAGCTGAACTATTCATCAACAAACAAATGGATGGAGAAATTGTGATACATTCAAATAATAGAATACTATGCAGTACTAATATATAACATGTGAAAGACTAGATAGAATTATGCTGCATAAACTAAATCAGTCTCATAAGGACAAATATGGCTTTAGGCCATTATTGTGAAAATAGAAGGTTAACTAGTAATGTGTATAAATGCTCAGAAGGGGAAGGGAGAGGGTTAGGAGAGAGGGGTGGGTGGGAATGTGTAGGATAGCAGGATTTAGTGGGCAGGTGGGGGGTGAAAGAATAGGAAAGATTCAATGAGGACTCGAAAAGATGGGATAATAATATACATAGGTCAACATTAACTGATACGTAAATCACAATGTACATGAATGATTGTATGAAACACAATGCAATTGGCTGTAAAAAACACAATGTACATGAATGAAACATGATATATATGCAATCCGACCAAAAAAAGTAAACATCTCTCTCTCTACATGAGAAGTCAAAACAAAGAAGCCTGTTTAGAATTTAAAAAAAAATTAACTTAAAAAAAGAAAGATGGGAACTATCCTGTCTTCATAGCCTATATATAGCCTTTGAAAACCTGCTTGAGGGTTAGTTATAAGTTGATTTTGAAGCAACAAATAAGAGAGACAAAGAAAATCTCTCTGCCTAGAAAGATTTTTCTCTAGGAATTCAAGTCTTTCCTTAAGTGTCACTTTCTCTGGGCTCTTGCATTAAAATAGCACCACATCTCATATTCTGGTCCAACCTTTTTTCTTTGTTTTACTTTTGCTATAATATATATGGAACTCTAGTTCCTAATGGCAAAAATCACAATTTGCATTTGACTAAGACCCCACAGGTAATCTCTATGCATTTCCAAATTTGAAGAGAACTAAATTCTTACTTTCAATTTTTTCCCCCACTACAATGGGAAAAAAATCTTACAATAATCTTGTGCTGTGGGTCTTATTACAAATGTCTATGATTAAAGAAATGAAGTTCAATATATATATTGGTACAAGGGAATATGGCACCAAGACTGGGTTTAGGAGGTTTTACTCAAAATACCATGTTCTAGAAATTAATTCGGTTTTTCAATGGCATATTAGCACGTTATCTATATTTTTCCACTTTGATTTTTTGAAATCAATGTTTTCTTAAAATCCTCATGATCATATATAAAATAGAAAGTCATTTAAGTAAATTAAAGTTTCTTCTTCCAAATGCTACAGATAGAAAAGGAAAACTTCAAATAGAGCTCTTTGAAAATGAAAACCTGAAAGAGCAAGAAATCAAGGGAACACAAAGGCTTTGCAATCCTTCAATTAAAAAAGGACTGAAATGTGATATCTTAACTTTAATACTAATGTGGGGAGTTCTGGTGGTCTAGTGGTAAGAAACTGTGCTCTGATCCCCAAAGGCATACGGTTCAAATCCTCCAGCTGCTCTGCAGGAGAAGGTTGGGTAATCTCCTTCCCGGTGATTAACTGCCTCTGAAAACTCACTGGAGAGTCAGCTTTGAGTCAGTTCTGATTGGATAGTACATAACAACAGCAATGACATCTTCCAATAGATGATTTTTATATTTGCTTACTATCCATCACCTCACATTTGAACATATGGCTGAAATTTTTGTCTGTTTTGTTTGGATCCTTAGCATTCAAGAAAACACTCAAATTAAAACCTACCGCCATGAGGTTGATTCCGAGCCATACTGATCCTGGAGGGCACTGTAACCACCCCATAGTCTTTCCAAAGCTATCGTATTTGTGGAATCAGATTACCATATCTTTCTTCAGAGAAAAATGGCCTGTTAACTAATTGATAAAGAAATGACTAAACTAGTATGTCTGTGGTTTTATTCTTCAAGGAGATCCACTGAGAGTATCTAATATAGGCTTAGAGATAAGACCTCCAGGCACAATACCTTGATGTTGTTAGGTGCTGTTGAGTCAAGTATGACCCATATAGACCTTATGAATAACAGATCTGAGTCCTGTCCTTTCCTGTGCCATCCTCACCCTTCTTGACACATTAGAGCCCATTGTTGCAGTCACCACATCAATCCCCAGGTCGAGGATCTTCCTCTCCTTTGCTGACCCTCCACCTTTCCAAGCATCATGTCTCTCTCCAAGGAATAGCCCCTTCTAGAAATATGTCCAAAATATGTGAGACAAAGCCTCATCATCTTTGTCTACAGACAGCATTCTGGCTGCACCCTCTCCAAGATGTTTGTTCTCCTGGCTGTTCATGCGATGTTCAGTACTCTTTCCAATACCATAGCTCAAAGGCATCAATTCTTCTTCTGCCATCCTTATTCATTTTCCAGCTCTTGGATGCATAGCAAGTGATTGGGAGGGCTATGGCCTGAATCAGATGCACCTAATTCCTCAAACTGACATTATTACTTTTCAATAATTTGGAGAGGTCCCTAACTGCAGACTTTCCCAGGGCAATACATCTCCTGATTTCCTGACTGCTGGCACCAAGGGTGATAATTGTGGATTCAGATGAAATAGTTTACAGTTTCAGTCTTTTCTCAACATTTGTCATGATGTTGCCCATTGGTCCAGTGGTAAGAATCTTTTTTTTTCCCCCTTGACATTGAGCCTTCAATCCACACTGAAGGCTGCATTCTTTGATCTTCTGCAGCAAGTGCTTCAAATCCTCTTCACTTTCAGCAAGCAAGGTTTTGTCATCTGCATAATGTATCAATAACAGTATTTTGTAGGTTGTTCAAAATTGCTTTTGTAAAAAAAAATATTTTCCAGGTACTCGGTGTTCGTGAATGCATACTCATGTAAACACCTAAATATAATATTTACATACCTAACTAAAGTATGATATTGCAACATCACCCTCTCCATCAATTTTGTCTCTCTCTAATAGTTGGCTTATGTCTTAATCCCAAGCAGCCCTTAAATCACAATGGTTAAATGTGCTCAATTGGCTGGGGTTTATCTTAAATTTTTAAAATTGAGATTTTAATGAAAGTTAACAGAAAAGTTGGAGTTTTCATTAAATCATTGTTGCACATTTTCCTCCCTACCCACCCTCAGTTCACTTTAAAAAAAATAATTCATTGTTGCATAATTTCCTCCCTCCTCCCCCACCCTTCCCTAGTCTGCTTTGCTATGCACCTCTTATTCTCGACTTTAGTCATACCAATAATGCATAATCATATATTCAATTGTTAATTGAAGGTCTGTCTTCAATTCAGACCTACCAGCTGCTCTGGATGAGTAATACTATGGCAGTCAGCTTCTGTCAAGATTTGTAGCCTTGTAAACCTTTTGGGGCTGTTCTGTTTGGTCCTATAGGGTTGCTATGAGTTAGAAGAGATTCAGTGACAATGAGTGTGGTTTGGTTTATTGTGGCTCCTGAAATGACCTAATGATTGCCATTCCAAGATCTCATTTGGAGATCAATTCACCAAATCACTACAGGGCAATCTGATGTATCTTCCCAGCCATGATGTTTGTAACTCTCATCAAGAGAGTAAGATTATGATAATGTGACATTTTTGTGGATCACCTGGAGGATTAGAGACCTTGTTAATGATAAGATTGTAACTAAGGAACATAAGCACTCTTGTTGATTAGGATCATGTAAATTGAGTGTGAGAATTAATGTGCAGTTTGGTCAATTTTGTCATCTCACTAGGCATTGAACAAGCCATGCCTAGTGTGGAAAATAAGAGTCTTGCTACTGTCAAGAAAGAAGAACTTGGACACAAGATTACTGCACTGAAACCTCTAGTTGTAGAGCTGAAATATCTGAGTGGTGATAAGTGGATGGCAGAAACATGGTGGATGCACAGGAGAGGAAGAGGCAGTGAACCAGGAAATTGCTGGGAAACAGATCTGTGGGTTCCCAGCACAAGAAACAAAAACCTGAATAACTTTGGAGAAGGAAGCTTCCTAGAGAAGTGAGTGCTTTTGGCTATTTGCCGATCTTCAGATCTTCAGAGCTGGAGCTGAGAGAACTCTGGCCCAGGCTTTTGGCAGAGTAGGTGCACTGGGCACTTAAAAAAGGCAGAGCCAAGGAAATCTTAACATTTGCACAAGCAAAGCAGAGTCCATGCTTTGGGACAGAGGTCTGAAGAAAGGCTTTTCTTTGAATATGGCTCAGAGGAGGTGCTGATTGAAGAACTGTATCCTGCGCAGTTCTTGATCTTGAACTATAATCTGGTTACTTCCATAATAAACCTCACAGTCGAGCTGTGTGGTCATTGCAATCAACTACTTTTAGCCTAGAGAAGTAATGAATGCAATGCAAGAGAAAGCTGGTGTCAGGATTGATAGATGGGTTTGAAACATGGAGGCTGACACATATTTGATCTTACAGAAATTGGCCTTGGCAGTTGCTTTAGATGGAGATTCTCCTACCCATTGGGAAGTTAGAAGAGGTTAGATGCAGCTGCTTTCACACTCCCATAGAATTTTAGTTATCTATTTTATTTACTCTGTTTTTTATTTCTTTATTTTTTCAGTCATAATCCCAAGAATTTATTTTATTTATTTTTTTTTACTGGGTATAGGTCTATGGTCAGGGACTTAACTCCCTAATCGGCCCCTTTAATATCAATTCTCTTTAGCCAAACGGAATGATTCTCTGCCTAATATCTTTCTAACTTGTGCTTCAACTATATAAAAGACCAAGCTTTCTTGCTTTTTTATTTCTTCAGCATTACATTAAAAATTATATATTTGATGTTTTAGTTATAATGAATGCTTAATAGTGTTCATTTTTTTCATAATATCTTCATGCTGCATCATGAAATAATGCAAACTTTGTACTTTCAATTTAGTTCAAATTTCCAAATACTGATTATGTAATGGTTCATCTTTCAACATTCTAATGAGATTTGCTATACTGAGTTTATGTAAAAAGAATAAAAATGCAAGATGTGGGGATAATTTTATTTACTTGGGTTATTTTTCTACAGTAATTCAATTTTTTTCTACTGTTGTCATTAGGTGCCATGGAGTTGACTATGATTCATAGGAGTCAAACAATGGGCTATCCTAACAAACCTTGCCCTACTCTGAACCACATCAAAATCTTCAACCAACTCAAACCCACTGTTACAGTCACTGCGCCACTATTTGTCTAATAGATATGATAAAAATAGATATATTTTGAACTAATAATCTTTAATAAATCTACTATTCATTCCCCAAGTTAGTTTGTATCTTTTATCTAGAAAAAACCTATAATCTTCAGAGTGTCATAGAATTAAATGCTAGAATTTAAATTTTTCCCAAAATTCTCAAAATACCATAATTTTATCATCACCCCTGAAATTGTGGGTAGTCTTAGTATGAACAAAGCTTAAAGTATAGTAGTTGTCAAACAATCCAGCTCAAAATACTGTTTCACACATGGTTATCCATTTTTTGTGGTTTATCCTCTATTTCTTCTTCAAAGCCAGGTATTGGATCATGCATAATGCTTCAAAACTATGTTCTCATACATTTACTTTTCTCAGACTCATTACCATTAGTAGTCCTGTATAGAAAGGTTCTCTCTGTTAGAAATCAGGTACACATCAGCTATCATTCTCACATTGTCTGTCCTGTTTAATGCTCTGCATAATAAGGCTACAACCTGGGCTTCATTCTGTTACTCTTTGTAGGTTATGTACATGCCCTTGCAAAGCATCAGCAGCACCATAGACTGAATTACAGCTTTAAATACAGTGAGAGACAGTTATTGTCATGCAGGCACCATTGTTTTATTATTGCCTCACTAATCTGTAGTCAGAAAAACTGCCATCACCCCATCACCCTGCATTCTTGATTACTTATTTTATTGCATCACTTAAGGGCTCATAAATTTTGACTTTTTCTTTTCTTGAAGATTAGTTCACTTCAGCTTCTTTCCCCCCAGCACCTTGCTTTTGGAATTCCCTCTCCACAAGGAGCACCAAATCCAAACTGTGGCACATACTGACCATCTGAAGGACAGGCCACTTCCTGCAGTTAGCCCAGCCAATTCTTACTTGGGCATGCAAGGCTGCTTGACCATACTCAATTGTGAGGCTAATGTTAATGAAATTGTCCTTTTAGAAAATTAAGTTCTCAAATTACTATTGTGACTAAAGAATTCTAATTCTAAAGATGAGGCACTGTACCTAATTGATTGATTTTGCCTTAAACTAAGAAAAAGAAAATCCTTCTTGTAGTATGTGGGAGCTTTTGCATGATTTTAATTAACACCATTACCAAGACAGATCATGATTTAGCTTTGGAGAAATATGATATAAAAATAGAACTCTTCTTTTGATTATATTCTCATTAATGGAAGAAACCATTCTACAAAACTAATAGTCTCTATGAGCTCAGCCTCATTTTTCCTGAGACCAGAAGAACTGGATGGTGCCTGACTACCACTGTTGCTACCATTCTGATCAGGGCCACAGGACTCCAATAGAGAAGAAAAAATGCAGTACAGAATTAAAATTCAGACGCAGCGCTAGGGCGAGGCCTCCAGCCGGGGGAACGCACGCCGCCGCCAGCCAGGGGAACGCACGCAGCCACCCGCCAGACTGGGGAACGCCGCCGCCAGATGAGGGAACGCCACGAGAGGGACCCGGAAGAGACCTGGGAAGAACAACAGCCAGCCACCTACCGCGGAACTCCAGAGGAGCAAAGACTGTGAGATCCCAGAGGAACGAAGACTAGCGGACACTGTGGGACCCCCCTGCAACCCACACCTGTGTGACCCTTAGCACACAGGGTGCTGCTGCATAAACCCCCAGCAGCGCACAAGGCCCGTCCCCACCTCTTGGTGATAGTGTCCAACCCCTGCTCTCCTTGTCCCCTATTCCCTTGCTTTCCTCCCCTTCCCCCACCCCCCCTGCAGCTCCACAACC
>NW_006399758.1:32025966-32044611 GCF_000299155.1 Elephantulus edwardii | reverse complement strand
TAATAAAATATAATTATAGAAAAAAAAGAATTAAAATTTGTACAAAATCCTGACTTCCTGGATCTGAGCCTGATGCCCTGAAATATTTCTTAAAATGTGAGCTGAAATATTCAGAGATCACCTTCTAGTGAAATACACATACAATAATGGCTATTACCAAGTAAGTCCATTACTCTCTTAAAAAGCATCTTCGTGAGATCAAAAGGTCAACATTTACTCTAAAGCAAAGATGAGGAATTAAGGGGACAGGGAAACTAGAGTACTTAAAACAGAACAGAAGCAGAGATAATATTGATATATATTGAAAAATGTAGCTGGACAACATAACAGCAGTTGTCAAATGGGAACCCAATTTACTATGTCAACTTTCACCAAAAAACATGAGAAAATATTACTTAATACATTTTCATTAACAAAATGCAAATAATATACACTAAGATTATAAGAAAAATATATCCTCAAAGGCACCATTGAAAAGTTATTCAGTTAATAATTTAGTAAGTAAGTTAATATTTTGCTCTACTTATTTTTTCTGTGCTACGTATCATTTAATATTTTAGATGTTTTGGTCATACTGTTCACATAATTTTGTATTTGTTTTTCTCTAATTAAAATCTAAGATCTTTCTCACATAATTATGTGTACTTTTTTTATGGACATCATTTCACTAACGCAAGAGGTTGAATAACTTGCTTATAATCAATGAGTTAGCCTTGGCAAATGGTAGCAAATATAGTATTTGGTTATAGGTCTATTGCTTTCTAACTGACTATTAGTCTCAGAAGAGTCACACGCAACATCATGTTCTTCTTCTAATTCCAGTCAAAATCTTAGTAGTAGCAATATCCATTTCTTTGTTCTTTGTAAATGCTTATTGAATGGATTAATGATATATGTTATATATCTGCAGCTGCTCTTATTTACCTTTACTGTTAATTCCTTTCGCTGTGACTGCTCCTCAAATATACCCTGTTGTTGTTGTTATGTACTCAGAACTAGCTTATAGCTGTGTCCTGTAAATCTCATCAGAGAAGATTGCTGTTTCTTTCTCCTGTTTAGCTGGTGGATTAGAATCCTGTGCCTTCAGGTTGGTGGTGCAACTCCATACCACTAGGCCACCAATGCTTTCTTAAATATGTTGTAGTAACTTGTGAAATTTTTGAATCTGCTTTTAGATTTGTTCAGAAGCAGTCACCACTGGATTTATAGTCAAACCCTCAGAAAAACTGTTAAGTGTACAGTCATTTTTACTCTTTTGTGAAGTGCTATGATAAAAACAGCAGAGTTTGGTTATCTTTTAATAGAATACTTTTAAAAAATGAATAAAAGGTTATATTCTTTGTCCTTTCTCATATATATATATCTATATCTATATCTATATCTATATCTATCTATATCATCTATATCTATATCTTTATCTATCTATATATAGATATATATCTAAATTGTGACTTGTGAGGAAACTTACAAATCTTACTATGTTTTCAACCTTTACTGCACATTTTACTCCACAACATTGACTACAATAGCTACAGTATCTGATCATCCATTCATTGCATATTTTCTTTCTTTTCACACATATTAATAAATATTTAATATCTCTTAATTAACTTTTTCTTTTCCCTTTCTCTTTCCATACTAGTAATCACACTAGTATGGTTCCTTCTCTGTGCACACCTATCTTTGTCTTTTAATACTAGCAGTCTTATACAATATTTGTCCTTTTGTGACTGACTCATTTCATTCAGCAACCTGCCCTCTAAACTCATTAGTGTTATCAATTGTTGCATAAATTCTTCATTGTTTTCCAAAGTTGTAAAGCCTATCCCTTCTGTAACTTCACTATAGTTTCTTTATCTATTAATTTGTGAATGGGTACTTGGATTTTACAACTCTTTGCTATGGTGAATAATGTTGCAATAAACATGAGTGTGCATATATCTGCTTATGTCACAACTTTTATTACTTTAGGATAGAAGTAGACTAGCCAATCAAGTGGTATTTTGATTTCCAACTTTTTAAAGAAATATCAGGTTGCTTTTCATAGTGGTTGTGTTAAGGACTAGAACTGTTACCTGGTCTCTCTCTCAGAGAGGAGGGCTGGAAGCTGAGTCTCTTAGGGAAAATGGGAAAGGAACGTGTAACACTTGTGCCAACACGCTGGGTGTTACAGAACCTGGTGATAGTACTTCTGGCAGGAACCAAAAGGTGAGTTACACCAGGAAGCCCCCCCCTGCTAAGAATCCAGGGAAGCAAGCCACAGGCAAGCCCACAAATTCCTAGGTGGGTTAGGCTATGACCAGTGTCAGGAAACTGGGAGCTGTTGAAGTCAGTGCCTCACCAAGGGGTTCCTTTATTGTCTGCTGGCATCATGACAAAAGGTTTGCCTCCACCTCTGTCTTTCAAGGGACATTGCCTCTCTTTTTTTCTTTAACTCTTTTGCACTGCCTTCCTCCACCTTTCACCAGCTATGACTCTGTTTTATTTCCTTATAAACCCTTTTCACTTATTTCGCTAAATTGCTGATTTGCATGCCTCAGTGCTTATCTACAATCACCTCAGTCCACCCACTCGCCAGAAAATGCTAATTTTCTCGAGAGTGTTCAAGAGATTTTGAGAACTCTGATTTTAGCATGTTTCAGTTGCACAATTTTACATTTCCACCTCAATGTACGTGAGTTCCAGGATCTCCACACCTTCATCAGTGTCTTCGGTTACTTACTTACTGAGCTTGGCTATTGTTGCTGGGCTAAGATGATATATCACTGTTTTGATTTACACAACTCCTTGGAAATAAGGATGCTGAAGTTTCATTTCACATTCTCTGGGCATGTTCTTAGGAGGGTCCAGATCTTGAAGGACATCATGATTGGAAAGACCGAAGGTAAAAGAAGACTTTCAACACGATGGACTCACATGAAGTGGTGTTAAGGGTTTATTGTGCAAAATGCCTTCCTGAGCCATTGATTAACTTCGCCATGTGGATGGATGAGAATATGTGAATAGGACGTGTTAGCCTCTCTACAAGGGGAATGGCTACTCTTATCAATCCACACCCTCGTGGTAACTCTTGCCATTAAATTAGGCAGATCCAACAGCAGAATTAGAATAATCTGACCACCAGCAAAGAAGAAGCAAGAAAATTCAATGTGTTTTCTGGACCAGAGACACTTCTGCCAGTCAGCCCAGGGCCTATGGAAGCAGTGGACCAAGGAGATGCAGCAGAGAACCAGAGACCTCATATGAGATAGAGAGGCGGGGGACTTCTAGCCCACTGGACCGAGCTAAGTTGTTGGAGGACTCAGGTTGTTGGTAAGTATGGAGAGAAAACTATAACACGCAGGACTGAGAGCTTTTTAACACTTGTATAACATTGTAAGCCTCAAGGCTGAGGTGCTTGTGAACACATTTTGGAAGCTGTTCTGAATAAGCCACTAATCTGAATTTATAGCCTTTTGACTCCCCTAATGGTTCTGTGGGATCTGTGAGCTATCACATCAGATTTTGTACCCAGCGAATCAGCAATACTGGCGTAAGGAAAGTAGAAAGAAGTACGGAAACTTGTGAGCAAGTCTGGCCTCTTGGAATTGGTTTTGTATTGTTGATGGGGACAGTTCCCCTTTATGAAGATGAAAAAGGTCAATTATGGCTGTTCCCTGATGTGGTCCTTGTTCTTTATATATGGTAACTATAATAGTGGGCTCTAGTATGGTGGAAATGTGGTAGTGTAATGAGGATGACACAGACTAGGGCCAGTTTCAGATCTGTTGTTTATAGGGTCACTATGTGTCATTATCAACTTAATGACATCTAGCAACAACATCAACAACACCTAGTGACCTTGATCACTTCTTTATGTGTTAGTCATCTGAATCCTTTCTTTTGTGAAGAATCTTTCAGCCCATTGTGTGAGCAGGGTGTTTTTCTTCTTAAATGTATTTCATTTACATATATAGACTTGTGAGTTCTGAGACTATTTTACTCACTTTTAAGAAATTGTTTTAATTCTAGAATTCTGGAACCTAGGTTCCTGGGTACATGAAATTGGGGTGACCCACAGAAGTCATTTGCCTGTGGGTATTCTACTGAATGTTGAACTTTATGGAAACTAGTTTCTGAGGTTATCTTTGAATCACACAATTAGTTAGATAAACTAGTAAAATTGTTGTGTCTTATGTATTGAGCTTTTCTGAAGATTCAGTTCATTTTGGGAAACTTACTCTAAAAGTGAGACTGGTAGCTGCTTTAGGGTAAATTAGTTATTTTAATTGCACTTTAAGACAGTGCTGTATGGAATTCTTTCTCATCACAATTATTCATTAGGAAAGCAAATATTAATAAATAGGTAAGTTGAAAAGGGAAAGGTAATATTCAGTATGATCAGGCATTATAATTAATTACATTAATCAGTTATAGTTTATGCTATAAAGCAAAAGGTTTAGGAAAGGCTGAATAAAACCTAAAAGAATTGTAAACTTTTACTCAAATAAAATTTAAAAAAGAAGGAACAATATGCACTCAGTTGTAGGCACAATTTATTGTAAAACCCCACATTTATTTCTCAGTTATGTTCTATCCTTTTCCCATGGTAATCCTAATAAGATTTTGCAACAATATTTTGAAGTTCTCTCAGCTTAGGCACATGTTTTGTTCCCTAGTAGAAACATAAATGGTATATTACACAATCTTCAACCAATTATGCTACTGGGTTAATATTATTTTTGTTTTGAACATGTCAGGGCTGCTTGATTCTGAGTCTGTGAATAAAAATTTTATCCATAACTTTTACTGAGAAATTTCATAAGAAAGTCCATTAGCTTAAAATCATTGTGTGTATGTAAATGCATCTTATAACCACAATCCAGGATAATGGGGGCTATGCTACCAGTGTGATAGATTTCTCTCACAAGAGTCATATAGAGGAAGAAAAAGATTGTTTCTGTACAAGGGAATATTCTTTTATTAGATGGTTATAGATATTATTACCCCCCTTTTTCCCTGCTCTTCTACCCCTTACTTCTGGAAATGTGATGATTAAATTTGATGCTAATTTACAATACCTCGTTGTTGTTGTTGTTGTCATGTGCCATCGGGTCATTTGCGACTCATAGCGACCCTATGTACAACAGCCCTAAACCATGCTCTATCCTGTGACAATAGCATTTCCTCTGACACACCCATCCCGATTACCCCAGTCACTGAATCAATCCACCTCATAGAGGGTCTTCCCCTCCTGCGCTGTCCCTCTACTCTATTCAGCATGATGTCCCTCTCTAAAAGACCTGTCTCTCCTTGCAACATGTCCAAAGTATGTCAGACGAAGCCCCAGAATCCTTGCCTCCAAGGAGTAGCTTGGTTTAACCATCTCCAGGATGAATCTGTTTGTTTTCTCGGCAGTCCATGGTACATTCAATACTCTTCTCCAGCACCACAGCTCAAAGTCGTCAATTCTCCTACCCTCCCTAGTCATTGTCCAACTCTCTGATGCATAACAAGTGATTGCAAAAACCATGGCCTGTATCAGGCGGACCTCCATCTCTAGAGAGACACCGTTGCTCTTGAGTACTTTAGAGAGGTCCCTAACAGCAGATTTTCCCATCGCAATACGTTTTTTGATTTCCTGGCTGCTGGTGCCAAGAGTGTTGACCGTGGAGCCAGGCAAACTCAAGCTGTGAACAATCTCAATCTCTTTGCCATCCTTCCTGATGCTACCGATTGGTCCAGTGGTGAGAATCTTTGTCTTCTTGACCTTGAGCCTCAGTCCATACTGAAGGCTGCAGTCCTTGACCCTCTGCAGTAAGTGCATGAGGTCATCCTCAGTTTCAGTAAGCAGGGTTGTGCCATCTGCATAACGCAGACTGTTGATAGATCGTCCACCAATCCTAACGCCACACTTCTCCTCATAGAGCCCAGCCTCTCGGACAGTGCCTTGTCATTACAAATAATCTCTTAATATGGTTAAACTCTTCTCCTGATCTTACTTGACCACCTCTCTCTCAATTGCAACCAAATTATGAGCTCTTTTCAAAAGTGTTTGAGTGGATTTGCCTCTTCCATAAATTATTTCATATCAAACTAATAAAATTGTTGGATTCCAAATAACCTATAGGCCAATGAAGTAAATGACAAAGGCCTTTGAAATAGATTCTCTTTATAGGAACATACCATTTAGTCTCCTTCTGTATTCATTATCTAAAGCTGCTACAGTGGATGGTTCAAACGAACAGAAATTTATTCTTTTGTAGTTCAGGAGATGGGAAGTCCAAATTCAGGGCTCCAGCTCTAGGGAAGGACTGGTATTCCTTGGAGTTGTCCATGTGTCTATATTTTACCTGCTATCAAAGAGCTTTCTCAGTGACCTTGGTCTAAAACTATGCACAGTACTCTTGGTGATTGTTTCTTGATAGGACCAAAGACCTCGGTTCTTGACTCACTTTCCTTTCTTGTTAGCTCTTCAAGTCTACACTCTAGGAAAGCCCCCCTTTCAGTGAATCAAAATTATATTGGGATTAAGGAGTGTTGTGTTCCATTGTTATATTATTTTACAACTATTTCATCTATAATAGAAGATCATTGCATAGCTTCCACATTATATACGTACATACATTTATTTTGGGGGGACATATTCCACGACACCCTCTAACTACTTCATTTGCTATGTAAGAAAAATCTGAATATTAATGGATGTAAAAACATTGCAAATACACCATCATTTAACCTATCAGAGAACTACCTGCAGCAGAACTATTTTTATAAGTATGTTTTACTATTTTTAATCTTGACTAATTTACTTTTTAAAATTTCCATTCATTCATTGTTGTACATTTTCCTTTCTACCCACCACTCCAGTTTGCTTTTCTCTTTGGAAAAAAAATAAAAATTCTTTCACTATTGCATAACAATTTCCTCTTCCTCTACCCCAGTCTACTTTGTTATGTAGCTTTTATTCTGGACTGTTATCATGCAAATAATACTTAATCATATATTCCTTTTAAACAGTTTTCTCTCTTCTGTTTCAATGCGATGTGCATTATTTATTCCCTTTTCTTAGCTTCTCTCAACCCCCATGTCAGTTCTGTTTTATAACAGGGGCATTATGCAGTATTTATCCTTTTGTGACTGAGATATTTTGTCATAATGTCCTCAGCATAATGTCTTCCAGGGTCGCCCATAATATTTTATGAGTTCCTTGTTTTTTAGTGCTGCATAGTATTCCATTGCGTGAATCTATCACAGCTTATCAATCCATTCATTTGTTGATGGGCAATTGGGTTGTTTCCATCTCTTTGCTATGGTGTTCAGCACAACAATAAACATAGGTGTGTATGTTTTACTATTTTTTAAAACATTTTCAATTATTGTTGTTATTGTGTAACCCATAGCTGACCCTCTGGTGGGTTTTCAGAGACAGTTAATCACATGGGAGAAGATTACCCATTCTTCTCCCGCAGAGCACCTGGTGGAATCAACTCTGTGCCTTCAGAATTGCAGTAAAGCTTCTTGCCTTTAGGCCAAGTGTGTCAGAGATAGTGAAATTGGCTCAGGATAGAGCAGGATTCAGAAGTATTGTTCAGAGGTCATTATGAATCATAGTAGACTCAACAGCACATAACAACAATAACAATTTTGAGTTAAAAGTTTTGCCAATTTTATTTGCTTCTAAATTCAATGCCATTAAATGGATTGTGACTTGGCAGCCCTCCACTGGGTTTCGAAGGCTGTGGGAGAAGACTATGCAACTTTCTCCTTTAGGATAGCTGGTAGAGTTAAACAGCTGAACAAACAAGGCCTTTCGGTTAAAAGCACAACATGCTGTACCACCAGAACTCCTCCATATTTGTTTAATGTTAAAACACAAAGGAAATACTATAAGTAAAAAGAATGTTTTCCAAAACACTCTCTTCTTTAGGTGTTGTATGAAATGGCAGTTTATTTATAACCTGGTGAATTTTAGCAACATTATCACAGCTGACAAGTCATTTAAAACAATCTCCTAAAATACTTTAATTGAAGGCCTTTTTCTCTGAGTGATGATGATGATAACTGAAGTTTGTAATCTATACCAGGTTTTGACATGTTAAATATTTCACTTTGCAGAGTCTTTTACTTTTTCACTATGCCTTTGTTGATAAAGCTGAGGAACAGAGTTCAAGGTTAGGCCTTGTGCTGATTTTAGTAGTCAAGTTTGTCTAACTTTTCACCAAAAACACACATGTAGAAGCATTTGCATAATATTAAACTATAAAGTAAATATTTGGGATCTTTTGATGTTTACCTTGGAACTGCACATTAGAAAGAACATAGTTTTTATATATATGGGTAAATATACACCTTTGAGGTTTTGACATAGATAATTTTTGTATTTGTTCTCATGGGTATTGGCAAGCACACTGTCCCATGTCACTAATTTGATTCCATAAGAAAAATTCAATCAGGAACAAAAAGAGACAGCAATTATTACACAGATCTGGCAGTAACACACTTTAAAAAGAAACCATAGAGGCATTTCAGGGTCTGGGCTCAAGAACATTTCAGGACAAGATCCATTGGCACAAGGGCTTAGGAGGAAAAAAACCCAAAAAAACATTTCTCTTTCTTCCTTACACTCTACTTTGGAAACCACAGTTTATCCTGCCATGAGTTTCTGACTGGGTCCACCTGGGAGGCAGAGAAATTAAATTCTCCATCAATGCGAAGGAGACATTGTCATAGAGACAAGGAATCTTTTCCCCCTGAATATTGAACATGCATTATCTTTGACATTATAAAAGGAAACAGAAAACAAAATGATCAACAGTTATTGAGGAGCTTTTCTTAGCAAAGTCAGTGAAGTTGTGATGTCCAGGATCCTTCCTTTCCCTATGGGTTTTTTAAAATGCAGAATTAGCTGAAATTATCTTCCATTGCTTTACTACTGTTGTCAAAGTTCTGTGACTCAATTTAAACCACTTTAGAGTTTCTAGATCATCAATGATATGCTAGTCACCAAGAAAAATGATAACAGAACCCATGTAGGTCCACTGGTAAACAAATGATAGGGTCACCTTGCATTATCTTACCTAAGACATCATGCTTCAAAGAGTTACCTTACCTTTCTTAATTATGCTCTGCAAGTTTTTCGATCACTGAACTTCTCATGGTGTAGTTCAAATTTATGACTACCAACACTGATTTATCTTAAAATAGTAATACATCCACTTTTTACTTACAGAGATGACTAGGTTCCCAAACTAGGTTATTCGATGTAATAACTCTTCCAATGCATGCCAAAAGTTAAGGATGACCACATAGCACCACACAATGGAGGATGACTACATTTTTACATAACTGTCAGATTACATTTATAAAACTGCTGTATTTCATCATTACTTAACTGTCAAATTAAGTTATTACATAGTTGCCAGATTCCTTCAGTAGATGACTTCAAAATCACTTAGAGTCATAGCCCAACAATCTGACACATAACTATTACAGACAAACTACTGTCTTCTCCAACCTTGCACTCTGGTGTTTGATTTTACAAAACATACATTTTAAGGTACACAATATCAAATGGCAGATTTCCTCCTACCTAGATGCAAACTACTGAGTAATGAGACAGTCAATAAGAGAAAAGCAGGTGTATTGGTAGCAATGTGTTATCCTGTGGCAATATTCAGGCATATCAATACGATTTGCAGTGACAGTCTTGATTGTTGTAGCTGTATCTGCAGGGTGGAGAGGTTGCAATGGAAGGGCACATTGCTCTGAAAAGGATCTGCAGTACAGCCACAAAGTCAAATGAGAAATGTTCACCCAATAATCTTTATGAAATAAATGCATGAAACTTTATGTATTGCATGTCTTTTAGAGCTGTGTCCCTAGCCCTTGAGAAAGAAAACCAATACCTGCTCAGCTTTTTGAAACACTGTCTTTGTTCTTTTCTCTCTGTTGGCTTTGTAAACATCAGAAAGAAAGTATGACTTCCTTTGTATGCATAAGCATCATCATACAACTATTCTCAATTAGTCATTATTTAGCATTAATTGTAACTGGGCATGCTGGAAAATGCACTTCCTAAGGGAGAATTATTATTTTAGAGTTCCACATTGTATAATGCACATGTCCCATTTGGAACAGCAATTTATTAATAGTTACAATATTTCCCCTAGAGAATGGATTGTCTATTCACTGTTCACAAATGATTAATTATGTTTCATTTACAAATAAATTCTAATGGGAGACTTTTTAAAAAAATGCAATTTTAATGCGTTGTCCTTTTTAATTCATTTCTGAGATGGAAAAAATTCATTTTAGGGAGCTTTCATACAGAGCTCTGCTCTTAACTCAAAAGCCACACTTCTTTGGTGATTCTAACCCACTGGCAGGTCAGAGGGGGGGAAAAATTGGCCAATCTCTTCCTGTGAGATTTAGAGACTTGGAAACCCAATGGAGGGTCAGCTATGAACTAGTTCTGACTTGATGACCACGAGAAAGAAAAAGAAAGGTAGATTGTGTAGGGGTGTGTGTGTGTGTGTGTGTGTGTGTGTTATTCTCTTAACCAGCTGTGCAGATGACACAGCAGCAGGCAATGTTTTTATTTTGTTATAGATAGAGTCATCATAGGTTGGAACTGACTCAGCGACACATAAAGACAAACCTCCAACTCTCTATCTAAACCAGACACTTTCTTCCTGATTTCATCTCTCAATATGACATCATCACTCCCCTCAATGCCTAACCTAGGAACCGTGGAAAATTAGGGGCCCTCACTCTCCTTCACATCCCATTTAAATCAGTGACCATATTAAAATGGGTCCTTATATTGTCTGCAGAAAACAGAAAACAAATCTTAAATTGATATTTAAGAATTCTCACAACGTGGAACTGTTCTAGTCTGCTCGAGCCAACTATCTCCACCAAGCCGACTATCTTCTATCTTAGACTCTGCCATGAGATACTCCTCTTGTTCTCTGTACCTAGAGCTCTGCACATTTTCTCCCCATGGAATACCCTTCTTTCTCTTTGTCTACTGAGTGACTACTTCTTCCTGCAGAAGCCAGCTTGAATATGCTATTCTTTCTGTAACTTCCCCCTAAGTAGAATGCCTAACTCCTTTATTGTTGATTTTGGTTTTTGGTGTGTTTGATTTTTTGGTTGGTTTTTTTTTTTTTTTAACAGAACTGTGTGCATACTTCAGTTAGGCTGGCCTTAGTTATTTGTGGATGTAAGTGAAGAACAAATTCTAATGCAGATCATTTATGAGCCCTGACAGAGTAAACAGTTGTGGTAATGTATCATTTTGGAGCAGTATGGTGAATCAGAGATTACCTGTAACCAGAAAAAGAAATTAATCTTATTTCTTCATGCTCTCTCTCTGTGCTCTCACCTTGACATTGCTATGCTATTTACCTAAAACAGCAGCTACCACAGTGCCTAGATTACAGTAAATCCAAAATATATGTCTTCTGAATGAGTTAATGAGTGAACAGATGAATATATTCTAAGCTTTTTATTTTATAGATAAAGAAACAGACTCAAAGACAAAATAAAAACACAAAATACACCCTTTTTACTTGCTCTTACAAGGTATGACTTATTTTTACCTAAACTGTGTGTTTTGTCCTGCGTGGCAAAGGTTAACTCTGTAGGCTTGCGTTTGTCTAAACTGTACATTCCAAAGGTCTTTAAGACTGTACCCTGACTTGCTTCAGAAACATAATGCTTAAGCACTTAGAATATATTCCCAAAAGAGAAAAAAAAAACCAAAACCAAACAAACCAAAAAACAAAACCAAAGACACCACAAACTATCATTACATACTTGGGGCATGGGTCACACCAGATAGTTCATGTAAACAATGTGATTTATGGCAAATATCTGTTTTCTTGGTTTTGATTGCCAAGAATTTGCCCTCTGGAAGAGCTGGAGAGTGAACAGAAAAGGGAAGTCATATGGGCTCTTCATTTCTTCCTCATTTAGCCCTGGATACCAAGGTTCAGATGAGTTTTCCCAGTTGGCAAAATGTTCCTATGTGTGGTCACACACTATATATTAGAATTAGGTACTATTCATATGATTCTGTTGGTGGTGACCCTTGGAAACGTGCTCCTGACTTCTCCTGGACTTTGCCACATACATTATCCATTTCCTAAACCAGATGCCTCTGGAAACTCTATAAACTCTACAATCATATAAAAATTACGTTACTTTGAGAACAGAGTTCAGGTCTTTTGTTCATAGGGCTGCTATGAGTTGTATTTGACTTGATGACACTTAACCACTGCTAAGTGAGACTAGTGTTGTTATATTTGGAGGAACATTCTTCTACTTTGTACATCACTCTTTTTAAGTTTGCTGTACTGAGGTGATCTGGGTTTGCTGTGATGCTGAACCTCGTGCCATTGGGGTGTCAAATATCATAATGGTTTCCTAATGTGGACAGTGTTTGGTGGAGCTCCCAGTTGTAAAACAGGTTTGAAAGCAGCAGTGGCATCCACTTCATAAATCATGTGCCTATGGAAACTCTATGAACTTGGAGAAATGATGATAGTTATGAAAAGGCATTAGGTCTTTTGTTCGTAAAGTCTCTATAAAGTGTGCTCCATTCTATAGCAATCAACAACAACAAACTTAATCTGCATCCTTTTGCTTTAATAAGTCAACTTCAACACACTGTTGAGTTCTGAAAGTCTTTCTAGGAAATCATCAAACTTGTGTTGAATTTAGGATCTCTTGTCATACATATTTTTAAAAATGTATGCAAGTGTTATGTTAGATAAAGAAGCTAGATACTCAAAGCTCACAGAGGCTTCACAAGTTGGCATGGATTGATGAAAGTAGAAAAGCCTTGATGACACAACAGTTAATACTCAGCTACTAGCCAAAAGTTGGGCAGTTCAAATTCCCTTTGTGGAGAGTGACAACCTTCTTCTATCAAGATTGTTGTTGCTGTGTGTCATCAGAATCAACCCATAGCTGACCCTCCAGCGGGTTTTCACAGGCAGTAATCTCATGGGAGAAGAGTGCCCATTCTTCTCCCACAGAACATGTGGTTAATTTGAAGTACATGCCTTTGGGATTGCATCACAGATTCTTACCAGTAGACCACTAGAGCTCCTAAGAAACCAATGACTTCTAGTTCAATTCTGTCATATAAAGTAGGGTTGACTCAATGATACACAAAAACATGGAGTGGAGAGGGGATATAACTAGGATTCAGTTTTAGTTTTCTGCCAAAACATGTGCCCCCCAAACCAAATCAGAGTGGTTGTCACTGAGCTGACTCCTACTTGTGGTGACATCACATGCTGAAGAGAGGACCTGCACTCTGTGGGACTTTTCACTAGCTGTGACTGTTTGGAAATAGATATCCAGATCTTTTTTTTTCTTTTTCTTTTTTTCTGAGTCATCTTACTATCAGCCATTCCTTTAAACCACGTGTGAGATCTAAAAGTAGGTGATATGATTGGTGCTCATTTTCAACATGTTAAGTCTGTTCTCAGCCACCTCCTGGTATGGTAATTACAGACAGAAGTCCCTATTCTTATTGGTTCTGGTTCCCTAGAATTCTTTGCTTTTTTATAATCTGCATGATTTGGATGGTAGCAAGTGAATGAACTAAATTGGAGACTAAAATCAGAATTCAATTCTTAATCTTATTATTTCACATTGGGCAAGTGTTTGATCATCTTTGAACTGTAGTTTTCTCTTCTGTCAGTAATACATATAAAGCTTGCGGGATTCTGTGACAGATAGATGAATGATGAATATGAAAATACATTTTGTTTACATGAAAGCAAAATATTATTATTAAGCTTATATAAGTATGAGGTCTGTGAAAGGACTTTATCAACCGTGTCTTCATTTCCTTTTGTTCCCTTTGTTAACATTTTGCAGTTTCTATTGTACCTCAGCCTTAATTTGTGTGAACAAATAAAAAGAGGATAAATAAGCATTTCCTCACTGCTATGATTTGGATACAATACAGCTGATTTAAAGAAAATTCTGCTTTCAGGTTTTTGGTGTTCTTTTTTCCCCCTGAATACAACACCATTTATAAATACAGAAATAATAGTTAAGGAGATAATTGTTTCTTGTCATGTGTTTCATTCTAAAAATGAACTAAAAAAATTCAAGAAGTGAGAAGATAAAGAAAATAACATCATTGCCCAGTCAGTTAGTAGTTATTCTAGATTAGGCAAAAGCCAGCTTATTATTTTTTCATAATAAAAAATATGTCTTTTTAAATGAGCTGTACCTCTACCTATACATTTGAAAAAGAAACCTGACAAAAATAGTTTATCTCAGTTTTGCAAATATTGCTCTTTACTGCAGCTAAGGTAAAGTGTCACAAGCTCTCTGTCAAGCACTTTTCTTACCATACTGTATCAGAATATAATCAATTTGAGCATATAGAACTCAATTCTCCTTTATCCAAATGATATCAAGCAAAACTGGGCCTTTCTCAAAACTTACATTAGCTCTTTGGATGTGGAGACTGATGGAATGATGATATGTATCTGGAAGAGGAGCACATAAATTGGATGATAGGAGATCTCAATAGCCTGGAACAATTGGTTAAATCTAACAAAAGGGAATTTAACAGATATAGATGCAAAGTCAGCACTTATAGTACAAAAACTAATGACAAAAGTCTATGAAGTGGGACATGTGTCTTGACAGTAGCACTTGATTTTCTAAAAATGTGCTCTGTGAAAGTTACAGTTCTGAGTTTTCTGTAGTTTCTATCTTCTCCAGATAAACGGAATTTAATATCATAGAAGGAAATGCAGAACAGCGAGGCTGCTAAGTCTGGAGTAGTGCATCTCTCTGGATAGTTAATGAATTGGGGGCATCTAGAGGGGAAAGATGTGAGTTGGGCTTGCTTCAGTGGCAATGGGCCTAGCCCGGAGGTCTAAAGGGAGAAGACTGTTGTGTTGGCAGGGGTCATCTGGTTAATTCCATGTCATAGAAAGCCCGTGAACAACAGATCAAAACATTACACTCTTCTGCAAAGGAAAAGATCAGAATGTTAAACTGACCCATTTGGAAAACAAAAAAAAAAAGAATTGGATATTATTATCTGGAAAAGAGAGGGGTATACCTGTTGTTTTGGAAAAATGGGGATGAGAGGAACATACAGGAAGTAAGAAAGAAGAGTATGAGCAACAGGGAGGAGATAATTAAGGCTATGGCAGCAGAAGGCATGAGTTTAAGAACTGACATCATCACTTTCAAGTGCTTGCTTTTCCTAGGAGACATCACTGTGAAACTTCATGCATGTCAGGATTTTTTATCTAAACGCTGAGAGCAGCCATATCTATATCACAAGGCTGTGAAAATGAAATTAAACAATGTGCCTAAAGTATCACCAATGAATGCCAAATAAACAAAAAAAACCCCAACATTGATATATGAAGAAAGAGGAATTCTTAGCTGCCTACAACTCGGTGAAAGCCAAAACTCATGCATTGCACACTCAACAAATACTGACTTTGCTATGGCTGGGCAGAATCTTTTGAGATGTGCATTAGTTTTTCCAGAGACATATCTTGCAGAAGGATTGTTTATGCAGCCACTAGAATCTTAGAGGTTCAAGGTCCCTCCAAATGCTGCATAATATAGCTGACTTTGACCACTAGCATTTTATAGTGTTTAATTCTAGTAAGTATTGTTCTTTAAAATATTAACTGTTGTATTGTTGTTCTTATTATGTGCTGTCAAATCTACTATGACTCTTAGCGACCCTATGAACAAGGGCTCTGAACTTGGATCTATTCTGAGCCAACTTCACTGTTTCTGACACACCTAGTCCCATTGTCACAGTCACTGCATCAATCCATCTCATCCAGGGTCTTGCTTTCTACAAAGCTTCAAGAAATTTCCATTTTGATATGCAGTAAAACAGAGCTTTGCTACTTACCTATAAAGTGCTGAAAGGGGCCTTTTATTTCCAGGTTTTGGTCTGTACGGTTTGGGTTCCCCTGCCATGTTGATATCTGAAAGTATAAGAAAAAACACAGGAGAGAACAGTTTAAAAGCAATATATGATATGGTATTATGATTATCACAAGAGTCCAGAACTAAGGTTGCATAGTGGAGTGTACTCGGGGCAGTGGGGCGTGGGGGGTGGGAGGGGTTGTATACCAATGAAAGAATTTTTCTTTTCAAAGAGAGAAGCAAGCTGGGTGGGGAGGGCTGGGCAGGGACAAAAGTGCAACAATGAATGAATGGAAATCCAAAATCTCTGTAAATGTTCACTAAAATTAATAAAATAAAAAAGAAAATATTAAATAATTTGAGAAAATAAATTGCAAAGTGACTATTTTTGCCCCATTTGCTTCATAGCCATAGTTTTGTGTGACATTCATTCATAAAAATAATATTTGTTGAAAACCTACTGTATGTCAGGCACTGTTTTAGGTGCTTGTTACAAAAATCCACCACTGTTGAGTCATTTACAATTCATAATAACCTTATAGAGTAAGTGAACCTGCCTTGTAAGGTATCCAAGGCAGAAGACAATTGTTTCACGTGTCTCCCATGGAGCAGCTGCTCATTGCAAACTGCCAATTTTCTAGTTAGCAACCAAGTGCTTCACCACTGTGCCACCAGATATCTTATCTACTGTGCACAAAATAGATTATAATACCTACTCCCACGGGCCTCAGAAGTTGGGAGGAGAGAGAGAGCAGGTACCACATAATAGACAAGAAAAAAATATAACACATATTATCTCTTTCTTTCATTGGAACCAACTTATTGCTGACCCTTCAGTAGATGTTTAGGAGCTGTAAGTTGCACAGGAGGTGATGCCCCATCTTTCTCCTGTATAGCAACTGGTGGATAACATATTAGAAGATGGCAAATACTATAGAAAACAGAACAAAGTCAAAGGAATCAGTCATGATAAATGAAGGAGAGAGTGAGAGAGAAAGAGAGAGAGAGAGAGAAGCTTTAAGGGGCTGTAAATTGCACAGTAGGAGATTGTTCCTTTTTCTCCCAGTCAGTAAGTGAAGTGTAACCTTTGGGTTAGCAGTGCAACTCCCTACAGACTACATTATCATAGCTCCCTGAACCAAATATAGATTTCTATTATTTCACAAGTTTTATAATCATGAAACAAGATAAATGTCCATGAAAATATCCCAAGACATAATTGGTGTGTTTCTAGCTTCGATCTCATGACTTACAAATGGAAAATGGAAAACAATAAATAAAGGAAAATCTTGGAAGTCAAGTCAGCCAACAAAAAAATGGTGGTGCTCTTTTTTTTTTTTTTTGGCTGTTTTTGTTTCTTTTTTAACATTGTGTCAATTGTTCTGAAGGCACACTTAGCAATTTGACAGCATTTTCACACAGAGAAAACCTTACATGAAAGATTGTGAAACTCAGTATTTCTAGACATCAGCTTTTCTTCAAAGGTACTTGAAAATATAGGTAAAAATTCTTTTCACTTATCAAACACTGAATAGGATTCACATGCAGAAATTTTCTTTAAAGGTATAGAAATTTATATTTTAAAGTGACCTGTCAATCCACAGATTAATGGTATGAATCCACTAGTTGCTCTCAAAAGAGAAAGATGGGAGATCTCCTGTGAGATTTACAGCCTCTGAAAAACTACTGGAGGGTTAGTTGTTATGCAACAGTAAAGAAGTTGATGTGTAAGATCACATATTTTTGGAAAGCAGAGAGAGAAGATGAAAGGAGGCAGATAGAAGTGGGGAAAAGGTCAGTAGATGATGAGCTCTCTTAAATTTAGAAACGAATAGCTGGAATCTGGAGGAGTTTATATAGCATAGAAATATAGGATTTAATCATGACTTTAGGACAACCTATCTAGGTTATGAGCCAAAGCTCAAATTCATATGCCTCAAGAGAGCCTTAAAGAGACCTTAATAGATATCCTAACAGTAAGCTCTGTGGTCCATGATACAGAGACCTCCAGAGGCTTCTTCATCTGGTCTCCCTGGCCTTGTACATGTCATCCACAAGACAGAGTGAGCCAAATTACTACCAAGGTTCCATTTTCAACCACTTTCATAAGATAGGGACCTTGTAATAGACATTGAAATGTAGAAAACAACATGCTGTGTTTTAGATTCTCTAGATTGCAAACAGATTCATACCAAATACCAATTTTTAGATAGAGTATTCTCAGGAAAGGATGTGTGTTTAATAATTTTCAACAAATGCTTCTGACATATTCCAAATGTCTAGTTAAATTCCTAGTTATTATGGAGTAGTTTTTAGATATTGTTAGTACAGGATTTCTATATACTACTATGTATTATTGTTATATGATGTTGAGTTACGACTGACCCGTCAGTGAGTTTTCAGAGGTAGTAAACTGCACAGGAAGAGACTGCCCATCCTTCTCCTGCAGAGTAGCCAAGAGAGTTGAACTATGTGCCTTGGGTTGCAGTTCAGCTTCTTACCACTATGTCACCAAAGCTCCCTATACTACAATATAGTATTTATTTTAGAGGTATTAATGTGTCCTTTTGGGAGCTATGGCGGATTAGTGACAAGAAGCTGTGTTTCCAACCCAAAGGCTAGTGGTTTGAATCCACCAGCTGCTACACGGCAGAAAGATGGGCTATCTTCTTGCATGACATATTCAGTCTTAAAAACTCAAGGGAGGACTAGTTTTTAATCCAC